>NW_010259722.1:37733-84760 GCF_000690775.1 Eurypyga helias
GAGCCCAACCCATCACAAATAGGGTAGGTGGTTGTCCCACCCCAAATAAGGTAGGAGGAAAGTCTCCAGCATTGAGAGAAGTTGCTATCCCGGCCTGCTCAGTGGTGGTGAGGCCATGTGTGTTGCTGTGTCTGCCCTCGGCTCCCCTTCCCAGGTCAAGGTGGACCTGGGGAAACCGGCAGGGCCAGGGGGGCTGCCCATGTGTTCAGGGGCCCACAGCACCTTCCCCCACAGAAAGGTGGAGGGAGCTGGGCTTGCTTAGGCTGGAAAGAGGTGCCTGAGAGTGAGCTAGTGGTGGCCTAGAGCCACCCAATGGAGAGATACAAAGACGGCAGAGCCAAATACTAATCAGCTGTAGCCAGTGATTCAAGAGGCAGTGGCGACAGTTTGCTCTTGAGGAAGCCCAGGGTGGACTTTAGGCAAGACTTTCACCAGGAAGGGGATGCAGTGCTGGAATGGGTTACCCAGAGAGCCTGTCAAATCTCCATGCCTGGAGGCTTTTGAGACTTGGCCAGACAAAGCTGCAGCTGCCCTTACCTAGTGTCAGTGATGGTCCTGCTTGGAGCAGGTCGTTTGACGGAGACCTGCATGGGGGCCTTCAGTTCACGCGGTTCAGTGATCCCAGTTTAAAACAGTGACAGCAGTGGGCAGACCATTTCCTTCCTTGTGCTGGAAGGCCCTCCAGAGGCCAGAACTGAGACCAGGGAGCTGGAGTCCTGTCTGTTGAGATCTGATATCGCCAGGGCACGTAGCCTTCATCTGAACCATCCTCCTTCCTTCACCTGTGTCACCATCTCTAGCACAGGAAGGGGAATCTTTTATTTCAGAAAAGAGGCAGATTAGGTAGAGTTTTAATTAAAGAGCTAACTGCAAGAAGCAGGTGAAACCAGCTCTTTCAAATGAATGTTGCCATCATAAATAATACTGTTGTCACTTAAGCAGTTCAACCTACTAGTTCCGTGATGCCTGATTTTCCTGCATTAAGCAGGCAAGCCCCTCACTTTTGTGCTATCTTTTCCAATTTGAAAAATTGATTTTTAGAGCCCAGAGGTTTAATCAGTTAATGTTTGTACAACATTTTGAATTTATAAGATGTCATCTAAATGTGAAGTTTAATTGTGTTCTTGGAGAACACTTTTTTATAAGTGATCTGAAGGCCCAGGGAAAAGCCATTATGTGTAAGCTCCTGGACTCCTGTTCTCTTTCGTTGATTGCCACATCATTTTTCAGCACGTCTGTCAATGTTCAGAACTGTAACCCATTGTCAGACCTAGGGGAAAGGGTCGTTGTCCCCTCACTTGTCTGCTCCTTGACAAGTGGTGTGTGGGCGAAGCTTGCTTTTTTCCCATACGTGAATGTCAAGTGGGCTTTTGAATCAGCAGAAGGGAAACCAGCAGCCAGTGCAGTTTTCACAGGAGAGTAGAGTTATCCTCAAAAGGTTTCTGCCATCTGCATTTCTTTCCATCCTTTATTGGGTGTGCCAAGGCACTTCTCTTCCTTTGCATCCCTGAAACGATAACTTAGGAAAGCACAGAAAATATGAGGAAGCTCTGGAGCTAAAAGATGAGTGAAAAGGGGTCTACCAGACAAAACTGGCTTGCAGAATTGATGGTGCAGAACTGATAACTGAGCTACTGAAATGCAGATTTGGGATGGAAGTGGTATGAGGACTAGAGCTGGAGGAAGGATAGCTGAGCCTCAGGATGGACAGGGGTTTGGCAACAGATGCTTCAAGCTATCAGGCATTCAACAACCTCTGGATGGGAACATCGCCTTTCCCAATACTTTTGGTGAGAGTTGGCCAGCTAATTGTCTCCTGGTACTGTGTGCATGGATGTATGTAGAGGAGAGGCTGACAAGGACAGATTAAAGTGCATGAGACATTAAAATACACCATCTCCTTAAGTTTTATCTTATTTATGTTATCTGTGGACCAATTTCATGATTCTCCCATGGTGTAAGTTATGACTCTTGTGCACTTAAAGCTGATATAATGGCAGCCTCTACGTGATGAGTTTCATCCTGGCACAGAATGAAAAAGGAGGAGGACTGTACCACATAGATTTAATTATGTGCCTTCACTTCTGACTTTCCTAGTTCTTTGGGGGGAATAACTCGCAGTACTTGCTACTAGTTTAATGTGCTCTCTGACGTTACTGAACTGCGAGTTGTTGCAATACCCATTCTCTTGCAGGCATGTTTCTGTTCAGATACTTGTATGTCAGAATATTGTCAAACTTCTTAATTTTTAAGCTTCCAACCTCCTGAGTGTAATCGAATAAGCACGCTTGAGAGCGGAGCGGCAGCCAGAGGCACAGCGCTAGTCTTCCTTTCACACCCTCCCCTTGACTACTGCACACACAGTGAAATACTGAACAGACGTCCTGCCTCTGTTTTTATTGACAGAAGCAGCCTCCTCTTAGCCTTCCCTTTAGGTCTGTCTGTCTTGCTCCTGGTGACAGAAGATTCTCCTATCCTCTAGTCTCAGAACAGAGATCTCAAAAGTAACTTGCCAAGTAACCAGCCAAAGAGAAGATGCATATTGGTTAATCAGCTGTGCAAGGCTGAATAATTTAAACACTCTTTTTTTCATTCTCTAGGAAAGATTTTAATTTCAGCATTGAATTTTAAGTTTTTAATTAACTAACTACTTTTTTTCAGTTCAGTGCTTTTCAGCTGGGAGCAAACATTGCTGAGTCATTTAGGAATTGGGCTGTAACAGCATCTGGCTCTAGCTCCCATTACGGAAGGCAATACCTGGAGCTTTTAATTGTTTTCTTCTTCCTTCTGTCTCTTTTTTTCCTTTTGAAAGACTGGATGCAAAATGCTTTGCAAGAAAAACATCTTCTATTGTTGTCTATCTACAGTAGTGTGGTGGCATTCAGCTTTCCATATGGATATGCCAGGGATTATTGGAATTTAAACTGTTAAATAGTAATGAACTTTTATAATAGTGTTCCTTTGGACTTCAGCTCACACACTATGCCTGCGTTTAACAGGTTTCCCCTGCTGCTTCCCTAATGGGCTGTGTGAAGGTCAGTGCTAGGAAACTGCTCCCTCTGTGTGTATGGCTTCAGGGTTGCCTATAAGACAACAGGTAAATTAATAAGGAAAGTTTCTGGGACTGGAGTGTGGGAAAAAGGAGGACTCCTGGTTTTCCTGATGTCAAGTTATATTTCTGTAGCACTGTGGCAGTTCCCAAGGACCACAGCAAACCTGGTCATTTGAGGGAGAAGGTTTAATATGAGTGAAGTCTTTGAATTTAAGAGAAATCACGTGGGCCAAATCAAATCTGCCTGATGCCTTAGTGAGAGGACAAAATTTGAGTTTATTTTGCTTTAATGGATTATTGACCTTCCTCTTTATATTTAGGAAATGAAAAATGCTTGAATGGGAGGTAATTTTAAAGATTTTTGACTTGCAGATCTCTTCACTGATACTGATCTTGGCCACGTGCTGTTTGCAGTTGTTTAATGTCTGCCTTAACTTGTCCGTCTGTGAAATGTGTTACATGCCCACAAGAGTTAGTATGAATTCATTAGCGTTTCTGAATTGCTCTTGCATCATCTAGAGAAACGTGCTCTCATACCTGCTAGGTATTAGGAGTAAAATCCTGGTTCTACTTAAGCTAATAGCAAGAACTATGATCGACTTCAAAAGAGGGAAGGTATCATCCAATTACCATAATTAGATTGTTAAGAATTGTTCATCTCCAAATTCTGTAATAATTCAAAGGCTGTTACCTTCATGAATTTTAAGTCAGATGAAAGTATAGCATGTTGCAAATCTTCTGGTGCTTATGCAGTCACATTGTGCTCAGCACTGGAGACTATTCACATTCTTGGCATTCAGCACGTTTCAGAGCCTTGATGAGGCAATTAGAAAATCCGTATAAATAAGCCTAGAAAAAGTATAACAGTATCTTTACTTAATGTTGTCACTCAGGTAGTGCCCAGTTCTTCCACGGCTCTTACCAACTACAGAGCCCCTGCTATGAGAGTTTTGCTTGAGTAGTTAATTTGAAAGTTGAGTACAAAATGAAGAATCCAAAGAGCAACTCTGGGATGTTTTGTGATACTAGTGGAAATGTTCTCTCCAGTCAGCATCTCCAAAGACCATAAAACCAGATTTAAATTTTTTTTCTACTGTACAGTCCCCAACAGACGTTGACTGTTAATAGTTTTTACAGCTCTAATTTAATCTGGCAGAGTATTGAACTTGTACGTGAAAGGTAATAAAATCCTTTTAGTAGGAAGATGGAGTTTATGTTCAGAATAACAATCTATCAGTTTTGCAAAGGATTGTTAAATTGCTGCTTTATAACTGTGATCGGATTAAGTCAGCCTAGCTGTGTTTTGAGCCGTGCTTTTCAAGAAAGTAAGTTAAAATAACAAAACTGTGGTCTTTGGTTATTAGGGACGAAATCTGCTTGAATTGCCGTGGGGACACTTTAATTTGTAGCAGGTATCTGGATGTCTGCTCGGTGTGTATTATTGGCTTGGGTGTGTTGCTAAATATTATTTTCAAATAATGTGAATGTCCCTTTTCATAAATTCTAATGCATGCCACATTTGAGCTGATTTTTATGTCCCATTTCCCTGTTTGATATCGTGTCTTTAGGATCTTATTTGCCTGTGTCATATCAGGTATACAGGAATATCTCATGCCAGAAATCTAGACCTCAGGTTCAGGTCGAGGAGTTGTCTCCATATGTTTGTCCCAGAAGAGCTGGTTGCCATTTTCTGCAGCGAACACTTTCCTGGAGAACCTTGTTTTCCATTATAATTTCTCAGGCTGCTGTCTCTTTGGGCTGCAGCCATCTTTCCTAGTCTGCGGCCTCAGAAAGGTCACAGGATGCAATAGGGTACATTGGCCTCGCTGAGCATGGTGAGGTTGTTTAGGAGAAGAACCTGACCTGGCTTTTTAACTGTGTTTACCCAAGACTGAGCAGGATGGATTTAAGGTAGGAGCAGTAAGCAGGGTGCATTCAGAGCTACTGAGTAGTTATCCCAGCTTGTAAAGGGGCTGGTAATAGGATACTAAGTTTGCCCAGTTCCTAGGGTCACGCGATGGCTCTGTCTTTTGAACATCTTGGGGTTGCCTCGGCAAGATGGTTTATGCATCTGTATCGGACAAGGATACTGGGCCAAAGCCTGCAGGAATGGTCTTCATTGCTGGTGTGGTTTTGAGTCTTACTGGTCTATACTCCATCATTTGAAAGGGTGCTTTAGGCATGGTGTCTGTACATGCGTAGTGCATCAGCATCAGTTTTCTCCTTCACGAGTATCTCTGTTACCTCATTAGTTCTGAAGAGCGCGACTTGAAGCTGTCTTCATCATCTCAAAAACATCTTGCTACTAAGCTGATAAGCCATCCTTCCCTTTTTGTGACATGAATGTTAAAATGTTGTAAACAAGCTTCCAAAAGATCAACAGCAATTTTTTTTTCATGCAGGATATATTAATTTGTCTTGTAAGATTCCTTTAATGTCAACTGCAGTAATTCCCTGCGCTTAAGCATAAATACCTTTTCATGTGTGTTTGTCTGAAGTGACAGCAAGTTGCCAGAGATGTTATCAAACACAACGCATGGGGATCAGGAAAACCATTGCTTTGTGACTGCAGGTTTTAAAAATGTAGGGGGAAATATCGTTAGAAGCCGAGTACTATTGGTAGGTTTCTCCCAGAGTTTGTGAGTGTTTAGGGGAAATGTGGAAAATAAAGTATTTACAATTTAAACTTGCAGTTTCTGAAACACCACAGAGCGATATCAGCTCGTAGGGCTTCAGTCACAGAATGCAAACACAGGTGTATTTGGTGTAAAAGGCGTACTGCTGTTGCCCTCGCAACCACGTGGTTCTGCATGATGGTGATGAACGAGCTCAGGACCCAGGAAGTGCTAAGTGCTTGGATCTGTGGCTGTACATCTGGTTAAAATGTGATTATTTTAACTGCATCTCTTTAATATCAGCATTGCGCTGTGCCGCCCGAGTCCAATTTAAAAGCTGTAGCGGAAGACTGCTGAAATGAGTCACTGGTGAACATCTTTCTGGAAAACAAATAGACCCTTCGGAGTCCTGAGCAGCAGAACGTGACACTGGCAGCATGTACCATGAAGGGGCCTTTCATCTCCACTTATATCCCTTGATATCTAAATAGCAGCGGAAGTTTGTTTGAAGCTACGGTGCTTTTTCTAGCTTTTCACTTGGGAAGATCCCAAGAGCCTTATTAGAGCTGTGAGCTAATAGGAGAAAAGCAGTGCAAGGAAATTATAGCTGGAACCTTAGTCTTACGGGTCTACCCAACGATCTGAGGTAGACCGTGCCGCATGGATTCCCTCCCACCGGAGGGAAATACAAGTGAACACGCGGATTCTAATTTTGCCCAGAAAGTCCATTGGTGTGAAACAGAACATTCTTCTGTCCCTTGGCGTGGGTGAGGAATCAATATCCGTATGATCTTTTAACTCTAAGTAGTGGTCTCTAATGCGATCCTGGAAGCGGTGCATCCCGTGATCTCGGGGGAGGCCGCGCGTGAAACAGTGGTAAGCAGTGGCTGAGAGATTGTGTCTTTGAGGGAAGGGAGGAGTGTGAGGATTTGCGTTCAAAATGGATCGTTTCTCACTTCAGACACATTAATTGTCCCTTTGTGGGGTTTGACGCTATTGATTTCAGTAGCGTAAGTCCTGTCAGTTTTAATGAAAGAGGATTTGGGCCTCTGTCAGCAGGTTGTTGTCTTTGTGGATGTGTGTGTTGACTGACAGATATGTTGTGTATGCTTTGGAGACAGTGAATTCCTGAAATTGGGTTTGTCTGAATTGGTATTTCGAGTCTATTGCTTATGTGGAAAAGAGTACGTACGATGCTAATGTACACTGTGGGTGTCAAATGTGGCTCTGATAGTTCTTCCCTTGGCCCCTGAGGACTAGATGAGCAGTAAGAGCAGAAAGAGAGCACCACAGCAGACAGGGAAGTCACGCACGAGAGAGTTGAGCTTTCAAAAGCAAGGACAAAGTTATACTTTTTTCCTCGCCTTTTTTAAAAAATAAAATAGGATTTAAAAAAAATGATTTAAAAAGGGTAATGTGTCATAGCCATAGTATTTGCCCAGGTGGGTGATCTCCCCAAACGTATGCCCTAGGAGGACGTTTCCAACAGGACTGTGTACCGGTCGGCGGTGAGGCCAACACAGTGTAACAGCCAAATCCTTTGGGGTGATTTTCTAGGCACCACTTCACAGCAGCGTAGTGTGGGGCTGTCCCTCCTAGCATCCTGGGAGAGGGTGCCAGGGTAGCCCCTGCCATGGCAAAACTGTATTCCTTCGAGCACTATAACTCAGTAGGTAGAGCTGGCCACGTGATGGGTAATAAGACACAGTTGCATAGTGTGAACCCTGCAAATAGTAGAAATGTGAAAGCTAAACCAGAGGAGGTTAGTGACTCTCGCACACATTTTCTGAAGCAGCTGGCATTGTCTACTACTAGGCTTCACTGATGTTTCAAACCTGGCCCCAAGTCAGGGTGTAAGACTGACTATCCGTGGAAGCGCTCTTTATTTAGAAAGAGAATACGGAATGAGAGCTGCCTTTGTTTGATTGTTATTTTTAAAATCTGACTCCCAGTTGCAAGGCAGGGAGATGAGCAAATGGCTCTTGCACCTGGCAAGTTACCATCAGCAATTACTGCGACGCTTACTGTCTTGCTGCCACCAGCAGAAGTCTCTCCGCTCCCCTTCGTGTCACGGATTGCAGTGTTCTTAGGGGGATGGTACAGTTAAAGCCACAAGATTTAGTGCTCTAATTCCCTTTTGTTTGCAACAAAAGGGAGAGACGGGGAAGGATGATACATGTGGCTGGGATTTTGTTTTTATTTTACTGACCAGCAAACATACTGTGTATATATAACTGTGACAGTAACAGAGTGCATGTGAACTCCGCAAACCATTCCGTTAGTAACTGGACTGAAGGCTGTTATTTCACATGAAGGAGCCTTGGTAAAAAACCAACCAACCAAACAAACAAAAAACCAAAAAAAAACCCCATACACAAAACCCAAATGCTGTGACTATGTTTCACTCCTCTCTGTTTACTCTTCTTTGAGCAGGCTGTACCTTATGTATTTCTGCATGTTTCTTTCTGTACAAATGTTTTCTAGTTTTAGATATGCCATTAACATGATGGCACTAAGTATGACAAGCGAAAAGGCTGCTTATGATAAATGTGTGCATGGGAGGGAAGTGTGGTGGTTGACAGGAATCCAGGTTTCATTTTTAGCCCTTCCATTATTACCCTGTGTGTGGCCTGAGATGAATTGCCAAATCAGACTTTTTCAAAGGGGACATCTGTAAGCGTGAGTGCAATTCCCCCTATTCGAAAGTGGTATCTGAGAGTGAGATATTCAAATCTGAGCTCTTGACCCTCTGTTCGGTGGAGAGAAGTGGGAACCAGCAAAGGACAATTCACCAGATCCACTTTAGGGTGAGGTGAACTGCGACAGCAGCTCAGGGTGGCTGGTTTGCACCTTGTGGTTCACAGCTTAGACACAAGGGGAATGTGAGCAGGATCCATTTGTGACCCCTCCACAGGATTTTAGACCCCCTGGATCTCAGCTGCTTAGTGACATGAAAGATCATTTCTTTAAAGGTCCAACCTTGGTATTTTCAAAAACAAATGTCTGCTTCTGCTAAAATTCATGCACGCTCAAAAAGAGGGTTGAATTATAGCCCTGTTGAGCCTTAGTTTCTCCCTCTGTGAAATTAAACTGTTCATCAGATCTGCATGTTTTAAGTATTAACAGACAGGCTTTATTAATGGGTGCTCCAGGAAATGAAATCTCATTGTCTTGATTGTCTTGCTGGAATCTGTGGCATATCACCATTTTTCTTGCTTCAAGGGTTGGTCCCTTTCATTTGCCTAACTGCACCTTTCACTTACCGCCTGCACACCCCAGCGTACTTGCTCTGTGGGCAAATCGGTGAACTGGTCAGCTGCCAAAGGGGAGCAATTTGACTTACCTGAAATGAGCAACAGTGTGATGAAAAGACATTACCTCTGTCCCACTGGATAAGCCTCAGATCGTATTGAAATAGAATTAGGCCAAAGTAGTCAATGTGCTGGATAATAATGAAATGTTTGATGTGGATTAGCTGCATATAAAATTAATACATTACAATGAATTGCTGAAGAAATAAAATTGTCTGGCCTCTATCCTGACTCTAATGACTTAAAAATGCTGCTCTCTTCTGTTTATAGAAGCACAAAAGTAAAACTACTGAATTTGTGTTCTTTATTTGTGTGAGAGAAATAGATACACATTTTTTTTTTAAATTATACTTTATCAGAGCTGTCAAAACAGGATCCTACTGTACCAAAGCCTTTTTTTTTTTTTTTGGGTCTGGACCCCACCTGAGAGATTAGAGTTGGGGATGAAGTCCAGAAAGAATAAGTACATGAAAGCAAGTACCCAAACTTAAAACTTAAAACCCTTAATCACTTGCCTGGCCTTAGCTTTGGAAGTTTCTTCGTTGATTCAGTGTTGTTGTTACTGTTTGGTTTTTTTCCTTGCCCTTAATATTTATGGTGTTTTCCACTTTATACCTTTTCTTCTGGGAGTTAAATGTGAATGTAATGTTTGTTTTGGACCATCCAAAGGTGAGTTGAAATGTTGCCTGCCCAGGAAGGTTTTAATGGGTTTAATACAAAGTGGGCAGGCTTCCCAAACTAGTTGACAAAGACAACCTTTGACTGGGGGGTATGGAAGGGCTGCAGAATGAGCTGTGGCATAAAAAATACAAGTATTCATCTGCACTCTGTGAGGCTTTTTTGGGTTTCTGTTGTTCGTAAAGCCTTTTTGTTGCCTCCTCTGTTCTAGGTTTGTTTCTGTTTCTCAATGCATCAGAGAGGCCAAGCCCCATCGTCCTGAGCCCTTGGCTGAGAAGCAGCAGTGACCAGTGCATAGTTCAAGTGGCTGTTTATAAGTTTTCCCAGCAGAGTGGAGAATATATTGCTCGTGTCCTTCCCATCGATGAAAGCAGCAGTGAAGTCTTATCAGCGGAGGGTCCAGAGGAACATGGGTAAGTCTCATCCTCTCCTTTGACTCACAGTTTGAGTCGAGAAGAACCACGCCATTGTGTAGCAATCCAGCCACAAATCGCACACTGCACACCTATTGAAGGGAGCAGGACACCACACCAGGTAGATGTTTGTCATGCGTAGGTCTAAACTATTGTAGAAGCTGGGGATGGCTGATGCTTTCTTTAACAAAATAAGCATCAAACTACTGAATCCATGTGACAGTGATGAAGTGACTGTGACACTTCATAAAGTGTCAATAAAGTGTGAAAAGAATAAAGTGTGACGGTAGAGTCACCATCTTTATTCTCAGTGCTTGGAAGTACAAGAATAGTGTGGATTCTTATCCCAAGTTTAAAGCTTTTCTGTCTAATTCGGTCTATCTGTTTTCTTTGTAGTACCTCTTTACCCAAGTATGCTATTGGGCCTAGAGTATCTACCGAGCCTTTGCAGCTCATGTGCCTGCATACGTTTCAAGTTTTGTCTTGATTTGTGGGGGGTTTTTTTGTTTGTTTTGTTTGTTTATTTTTTTTAATGCAGTCTCTTGTCAATAAAGCAGTTCAGAGCTTTTGCCAGAGGGGGAAAGCTTTTGATCTTTCAAGGGTGCAAATGTTTGAAATGTTTTATACTGTTTGTGCAATTAATCTTAATTGTTTATGATGTCTTAATTTGTCAGACTTCCTGTTCATTCTTTTAAATTTTGGTTTAGCAGCAAAACAGCAGGAACTGAATACAGTAAATATTTCAAAATGCTGTAGTAGTGGAGTAACTTAGAATTGAATTTGCATTTATATGAGGCTAATGTTCTACCTGTTCTGTATGCCGATTATTTTTTTATTATTATTTTTTACTTCTGCTGTGAAATGTGTGTCAAGAAGCATAATTTTTACTAAGCATCTCAAACGTTCTTTGTTTTGATGTGATAGGTTAGAGAGTTTCTAATAGCAAATCCTGCTGGCTTGTGCTTGTAACAAGATGTGATTATCTGATTACTGTCTACAGCAAATTCTGTATTTTCCAGTAGCAAAAGGAGAATGCACTATAAAAAACCTTACAGGAGAGAACCTAACTCATAGAAACCGTTTGAATAGTTATAATTCTCATCTAACACATGGCCTATAAAAGTGAGGAGGAGAGCTTGTGTGTGGATCTAGATCATACTTAGTTCCAGCAACATCATCCAAATTGTAAATTACTGTTGATGTCTGGGGGAAGGTAATTAGGGGAGTGCAGCAGCTGTCTTCTTCCTTAGCTCTTTGCAAATCCTGTGCTCTATGTCACAGCTAATAAACATGCTTTGTGCAAAGTGCCTCCTGCATTGGCAGTGCCACTGTTCCTTGGCACTTGCAGGGAATACCACTGGGTGCAAAACGCTTTGCTGTGCTGCGTGGAGGAGCTGGAGCTTGGATCTGTAGGCAGGTGGAACTCACCAGGAGCACAGGTGAGCGCCAAATCTAAGGAGCCTTAAAGGGAAAGATCACTTTAACCATGATAACAAATGCCTACCTTTGCCACCTGCTGGAGACAATATGGGCTGCTCAGCTGCACGGTGCAGATGGAGATCGTCACCACAGCGAAGAAGGGCTGTGCTTTTAAAAGAGGTGATTTTGGTTATAGCTTGGCTATCCCATATACTTGCAGTAAGTGTAGCTTGCTCCTGGTTCCTGTGGCACATCAGGTAATAAGGATGGCAGCCCAAAAAGCCCGGCTGTATCCTGAGAATCATGGCCAGCAGGTCGAGGGAAGAGTTTCTCCCCCTCTACTCTGCTCTTGTGAGACCCCACCTTGAGTGCTGTGTCCAGCTGTGGAGCCCTCAACAGCAGAAGGATATTGATGGGTGGGAGCAAATCCAGAGGAGGCCATGAAGATGCGCGGAGGGCTGGAGCCCCTCTGCCATGGGGACAGGCTGCGAGAGTTGGGCTTGTTCAGCCTGGAGAAGAGAAGGCTCGGGGGAGACCTTATAGCACCTTCCAATACCTGAAGGGGCTACAAGGAAGCTGGGGGGGACTTTTTACAGGGGCCTGTAGTGACAGGACAAGGGGGAACAGGGTTAAATTGAAAGTGGGGAGGTTTAGATTGGGTATCAGGAAGAAGTTCTTCCTGGAGAGGGTGGTGAGGCACTGGAACAGGTTGCCCAGAGAAGCTGTGGATGCCCCATCCCTGGAAGTGTTCAAGGCCAGGCTGGATGAGGCTTTGAGCAACCTGGTCTAGTGGAAGGTGTCCCTGCCCATGGCAGAGGGGTTGGAACTGGATGGTCTGTAAGGGCCCTTCCAACCCTAACTGTTCTGTGATTCTATGGTGTACCTGGCTGTCATGATTTGGTATGGCTTGCTCCTTGGCACCCTGTGTGCTATAAAACTTTGCAGTTGAAGCGAATGACTGCTTCTTTTCTTTACTTCTGGTCTTGTCTCTTCTCTGTGAGGGGTGGTAGCTTTTCCCCAGCACAGCAATGCAGCAAGGCTCTGATATTGTGCCCGCATAAATGTGCTATAGGGATAGTTGAGTATCTGCCCACAGGCTGCAGCCACAGGTGATAGGGTTGGGGTTTGTTATCATTTGCCTGGACCTTCACTCCAGACTTCATGAGTGCTCCTCTGCCCTTTGTTTGGAGTGACAATATTTGATTATCCCAGCTCTAATAACAAAACTTGCGAATCTCACTTTTGTAAAAACCTTCTTTTCTTTAAATAGGAATCAAGAATAGCTGATGGGAAGTCGAGAATAATTCAGTAAAGTTCTTAAATGAACTAGCGATCCTGTAGTGTAAATCTGTTCTGTTTAATATTTCATTTTGTCTTGGAAATTGCAAATTGTATTGTTTTGTAATGAATTCTTTGACCATACTACAACCAAATTATTTCTAAAATTCTATAAGGATTTTAGCTCTGGGCACAAGGTAATTGAATTCCTGAGTGATGAGCCCATGCTAGAAATAAAAACACTGTGAAGTTTCACAGGTGGCACTTCTCTGATTTGGTGTGCTTTCTACATGGTTTTGCCAACACGAGGTGTAAAGTGTGCGTGGTTCCCAATGTCTTGTGCGTGCGGTGGTGGGTCCCTGCCATTCCTTACAATCAAGCTCATAGCAGGAAGAGTATGTTTTATTGAAATAAATGCACCTGAAGGGTGGTAAAGCAATAAATTAATTCCAGGGTGGATTTTCTCAGCTCTTGAACTATGCACAGTGTCAGTATTTTTTCACCCTTCTTTTTACTTTTTTTTTCTTTCTCTTTCTTTTTTAAACCACATAACCTGAATTACATATATTAACATCTTACAAGGTCTTCACAGTTCACCTACATTTACAAGATAAAGAAGTAGATGCTGTCAGGTATTACTGTTTCATTCAGGGTGAAACCAGGCAAGCAAAGGTTTCAGTTGACAGCACTTGGAGCTGATTTTAAGTAGAATATATGTAAAGGTATGAACTTTTATTAGTCGGGTAGAGACAGCATAGCACCTAATATTTATTTATTACCAGGGTTCAACCGTGTTGTCTTGCTGTGCAAAGTACCAAGTATGATTTCGATGGCTACTCAGTACGATGAAGACTCAAAGGCAGAACTAGGGATGTCCTGTTTGCTCCTCTGATCTCTTTCTCTCTAGAAAAAAGTAGCCCAAGGCTGCGGAGTATAGTTTTACCAATTCCATAATGAGGCGTAGTCATTACAGAAATTGTTGTGTGAAGATGCAGATTTGTTTTATTTTCTTGACATGTTTCGCTGCAGCTGATCTGTTGCGCATAGGAATAAAGCGAGCTAGTTTAAGATGCATTGCATAGCGGTAGGACAGGGCAGATGGAACAGACACTGGGAAGAACATGCCAGAAGTGATAGCTGTGAATGGTTCCTGAGTGATGAAACACCAGAGGCTGGCAAAGGGATGCTCACTTTACACTCTACAGAAACTTTGCCAAATACAATAATAACTGTTCTACATAATATTTGCAGTGATGCCTACCACTCAGAAGATAATTATGTCCTTGGTTGCCAGTTCAACAGAAATGTATGCCTTTTTATTTTTTTTATAAAGAGCAGCAAGATCTTGCTCTTTAATCTATGGGGGTTGGAACACCTTTGGTTAGACCTTCTCTACTGCAGTTCCTAAGCAGTCAGTTGGGCTCCTCTACGGGGAATAACACATTACCGTATTCTGTTAGAATTAGATTTGTTGCATGACAGAGTTTCTAGATGATCTGACTTTGTGGATGTGTGCTTGATATGGTTAGTCTCTTCTAGCATCTCATGCAATTCTCTTGTGTTTTACAAACACCTGCAAATCAGTGCAGAGCTATCGATCCTTTGTAATGGCAAGAGAGTTGTTATAATTCCTGCCATGGAGCACAGCGCTTTCTGATTTATTCCAAATGCTACTTGATGTGGGTACTGCCTTTTGCTGGATTTCTGCTCCCATGGTGCTGTATACAATCCTTTCTTGTTGATTTTTAATGGAACTCCTTTTCTGTGTTACTGGAGGTGAGGAGGCAGCAAGTACATTTACGTAACACATTAGTTATGTAGCAGAGTTCCACAATTTGAATGTTGACTTCTGGGTGCTTGTCAGACAGTCACTGGGGCCACTGATTTAATTTCACTTTTTATTTGTTTTCCCATCTGTTAAATTTATGATTATAAAGCTAGTAAGGTTGTAAATGTAAACACAAAGGAAATCTTGTCAACAAGGTCAGAGTTGGTAATACAGGATCTTTTTTTATCATTATTTATTTATTTTGATCTGTGCATTGCGAAGAAGTTAGAGTTGGGAAAGGACAAAAATAACACTGCTCATTTAAATTACTGTTACTGTTTTACATGTCTACCTGCACAATTAATGGTAAGTTGCAGTACTATGTATCAAATGAAACTTTTTAATAAGCTCGTAGCAAGTGACAGCATAACTTCAATTTGGTCTTTCATTGCAGACCTCCCTCATCATTAATTCCATAATCATGTTCTTGCCACAAAAAATGATGTAACAAGTGGATCATAATGCTGTTCACATGACTGAAAGTAATTGAGGCCTCCCTGAAGAGGGGATGTCACGAATGAGTGGTTTAGGCCACTTAAAAAAATTACAAAGATATTAGATTAGGAAAAAATTATTTTTAAATGAATTTGTGAAAAATGAGACTTAACAAACTTTGATGGCAGAGTTTACTTTGACATTTATTCAACATGGAATTTAAAGTTCGTTAACACTGTTAAGATAAATCACAAGATTTGATTATATAATTTTCTAGCAGAACTTAGATATTGATGAATTAACACAAGAAGTTAGTTAAAGGCTTAACAAAGTTATTAAAATCAAATTGCATACACACAGAGATATAAAGGTATGCCTGTTAATAATGTCCCCTTGAGTTCAGTGAAAATATTCATGTCGGGTGCCTTTACACCTCTCAGTGGGCAAGGTTGAGTCTCAAGGAGTGAGGGTTTCAGCCCAGGTCCCATTGTCAGTCCTCAGCGATGGTCCTTCGAGCTTGTGAGATCTGAGTGGCATCCGTCCCACTCGGAGGGAGACACTGATTGAAGGCTGCGGTGTCCAGGAGAGCTTGAAGGATTTCACTGTAGGTGTCGGTATATTTCCATCCTGGTCACAATCTGGGTTGGTAATTACTGGAACTCTCCAATTACAAGTAATGGCTGGTACCGACCTACCCAAGTTACAATGTGTTCCAGGGCTGTCAGGAATGATTAGTGACTCCCGCTCTCGATCCAGGCAGCTGAGTTCCTGGTATGAGCACTGCCGTTCCCTACCTTAGCTACGCAAGGGCTCGGTACGGTCAAGGGACGCGAAACAGCCAAGCTTGCTGCACAAAGGCCAAGGCTTGGCAGGAATTCCTAAGACCATAGAGCAGTTCAGGAGCTGAGGGAGGGAATGCACTACCTCTCTAGTCTAGAGTCTTAACCAAACTTGAGGTTAATCTGAAGACTTTTGTGTAAATATGTGAAGAAAAAGACGTCTCTTTAAAAAACAAACAAACAAAACCCCACAACAACCAGTTCTGAACACATGTGCATGAGCAAGGAAGCCATAAAATACTACTCTGTAGAGCCAGTATTTTAGTAGGTACATGTGTATTTCTGCACAGACCACTTCCAACAGAGAAAGAGCATCTGGTTTTGAAGGTCGCTACAAATCGTGATAGGCTGTTCCCTTTCTGGCATCTACAACTTCACTCAAGATTGATTGCATTGATAGATGTCAGGAATAATAAATGAAGGGATCACTAACATCGGTCACATCTGACCTTGAGGCTTGAAGACTGAAGGTTATTTCTTGTACTAGCGTTGTTCCTTTTCTTGTTCTTTTTTAATTTTCTTGGGGTTTTTGGTTGTTTGGGGTTTTTTCACTTTCTTTCTATTAGCTTCACTAGTCTGTCGCACAGACCATGGGCTTAGTAGAAGGAATTTGCTTTCTTGGAACCCTTTAACCTTAAAAGTACCTTTCCCATGTTAGTAATAATATGAATTTGCTAGGCTTTTTTCATGGATTTTTTTTTTTTCTTCTTCTCCTTGGAAAACACACTTTACTAACTTCAAGCCTTTTTTTTGCAAATGCGTGGACTGCAACATAAGAAGAACAAAGAGTGTGTATGTGGGGTACTTCATACAGGCACTTAAACTCCTGATTAAGCATTCATAGAATAAAAAGTGCTGTAAATTTTTTGAGACATATTTTGATGCCTAAAAATGAGTTTAAGTCATTCAGTCTGGAGTATACGTTTGAGAAATACAGGTAATCCGGGAAAATAATCTGGATTTATGGATTCATCAGAAACTAAGCTCTCCTGCCTTAGTGGCCAGGCACCACTAAGCCTTACTTTTAGAGAGGAAACTTCAGTTGTTCTAGACAGAAAATTAGCACTTAAACTTTTCCAGTGTCGTTACCTGCTAGCCAACTTCAATCTCTTCCAGTCTGTCAAATTAAATGCAATGAAAGAAAAAGATGGGAAAAAAACCAACCAAACAAAAACATGTTGGTATCTCTTTCCCCCTTCCCTTTTCAAAAGATACTCTCCCTGATGCCTGTGAAGATTCAGTCCTTTTCATTGCAGATGCCTGTATTTGGAAAGAAGTTTTCATCTCCACCTAACAGAACCTATGTCTTTCAGTATCTTGAGTCTAGGTCTGAGAAAAGCTTTAACTCTGTTGGTTGTGGCACCTTGAGGAGCTCATTGCTAGTTTCCTTTCAGTGGATGAGGAGATTTAAATCAAAACCCTTCAGAACGTGTAAGGTGAAATGGAGCCCTTCAAAGCTTTATGAAACCGTATGAACCCAATATACAAATGTCTGCAGGTGTGGAAAGACTTTTTCCCCTTCCACCTGGGTGCTAGATTATGTAGATTGTCACTTCAGCACCAGAGGAAGGTGCATGTCTGTACACTTCTGCTTTAAACTTCTTAGTGATTTTGCTGCTGATGAAGTGCTATGTTATTTCTTGAGATAAACTTGGATTCCTGTTGTAGATTTTATGCAGCATTGGTTTGCTTCAAACTGCTCCAGAAGGATTTACTGTATTGTCAATTGAGATTGGACTGCAGCAGTTTATTTCCTCTTACAGACATGTATATGGGAGCGAACTATTCATTACAAAAAATGATATAGTAATATTGCCAGAAACTGAATTTTGAGTCCCGTTCACTCTTGTGGTATATCGTATTGTAAAGCAGCAATATTGTATGACCTCTTGAACCAACTAAAGCCATCCAACATAAGTTAAGTAATGAGTAATTGCAATTACTTTTTCTTTTTCAATGGTTGATTACAGTCCCAGTCAAACTGATTGGAAATCAGTTTGGGATGGGGAGGTTGGGGTGATGGAGTGCTCTTTCTTGTCTTCTAAAACCTGTTTTCAGGCAGTTATTAGGTGGCAGTGCTGCCTTTTATCGATGTTTGCCAGATTCAGATGTAAATGGGAAGGCCAAAGTTGTGTAGTCTACTTTCAATTACAGCTATAAAAAGGGATGGGGGTTGGGAATTGAAATAAAAGTAGTAAATGAGGAAAATCTTTGTCAAACACATCAAAATTTGGCTTATTGCCAAAGCAAATTACTTATTGTGTAAAGAATGGAACAGTAGAATTAAAATAAGTTTATTTTTCAGGGTAAGAGTTCAGATTTATGGATACATAGTGGAGTAGCCTTTTCCACTGCTGTTAATATAGCACTGAACTCTCTGTAACAGAGGAGGCCTAAGGTGGTGAGCTGGATGCCCAGTGTGCACTGGCACCCAAGGTCCTTGTGGCTTCCCAAATAATCGCAGCCCCTGCTGGTAACCTCCCTGGGCTCTGGGAGCTGCCTCTGTGCATGACACCCCAGAGGCTGGTACATCTGACTGTAGAAATGATTCCAAACTGAGCTGGGGCACCCTTGAAAGTGGGTGGTTTGGGTATTTGTTCTTTTGAAACCAAAGATTCCTCAATATAAATTATTTCTTACATGGCTGAAACAATTTCTTCAGACCACTCTGAGCAACCTAATCCAACTTTTATACTGTCCAAATCCCAGGCACAAAGATCCGTCATCTTAAACTTTCATACGTTGCATCCTTCAGAATTATTTTCAGGATCCTCTTTTCTGGTTGTTACGCTAGTCTCACTTTCCAAAGTCTGGGTTGGTTTTTCCCCCCTTCTCTCGTTCCTTTAACTTGTTTCCCTTGTTTTATAGATCTCTTGTTCCCTCTCTAGCCGAGGCTTCTATTTCAATTTTTAGAAGTCATCCCAAGCTAATCTTTACAGCCCCATGTTGACGCAAGCCCGTGTTGCACTTCCTATCACTATAGAGAGACCAGGATGAATTTCAGTTTTCTAAAACCTAAACAAGCAAACAGCCCACCACACACCTCCCACCCAGCCCCCTCTTCCCAAACACGCACAGACGCTTCATTTTGTCATCTTTCTTTCCTTTTCTTCGCTTAGGTGTGCCTTCTGCTGTACAGAATTGCGAACAGTCTCTTTAGGATCCTTTGCTGCGTAGCGTCCAAGTAAGCTTTTCCGCAGCCAAAATGTTTCCAACATTTGTTTCCAGAGACAAGGCAACACGCCTCATTAATATTGCCAACTTTGTTTCTAGTTATTTTTCTGCTCCCCTCTAGCTAAGCTCTCGGTCATTCTGCTGTTGGCAAAGTTTTATAACAAGCTTGCAGTATAATTCTGTATCTCCTACTTACTTTTGACCTTAAAAACCTTCTGAGTTCTGCGCAGCATCCTCTGCGTCTGCCCCACCTTGGAGCATGATTTTGTCATTGTGTGCAATTTCCTTGGGCTTTCCTTGCTAATGCTTAAGGATCTCCTCCTTATCCAAGGCAAATCTACCCTGCCTTAGTAAGTATGATAGAAGATTTGCAAGGTAGTATTCCTCCCTTCCAATTCAGAGAGAAATTATTAACTAGGCGCTGATAACCCTGCGAGACTTCAGAATCGCGTCCTTGACCCGTCTGGCTGCTTGAGGCGTTAGTGCAGGGCTAATGCAGTTGATTCTGCGTTTTCAGATGGGTTCTCAGGTGTCGCTCTTAAATTATCTCCGTTCTGTCTCGTGACTCATGCCACAGGGTTCAAGCCCACTGGGGCAACTTTGCACCCTCACTCTACAGAACGCTGTCTATATTGCTGCCTCACCGCACATGGTGCCCCTAATTCTCTAAGTGCCTGTAAATCAGGCATTTGCCACTCAAGAAACAGATAAACTTGACCACTAACTTACAATTTCTGCATATTAAAAAGAAATCAAAGATTTATTCCACAGGATTTTGCAAGTAAATTCTTCATAAATTCCCCACTGGAAAGTTGAAGGAAATGAAGGCTAAGGAGCTATTTAGATTCTGATGCTTGCTGCAGTGGCAGAGGAGGAGGCTTGGGGTTATTTTCAGTGATCAGGGAGAGTACTGGACAGACCTTCTTTGTGCAGTGAGCACTGCAGCATGTGACACCAGTGTGAAGCCCTTTGCAGAGCTTTTCATCTAAAACTCGTGTACCATATTTGTTAACTAGTTTTGCCGATACCTGAAAACATTTTCCTGTCAAATAGGTACCTTTGTTTGCTTTGCAGTTTTATCGTTTTCTATGTCACACATCTGGTACAGCAGAAATTATATTTCTGTAAGAAAACACCGACTGTCTCAAGGGCTCTTTTGTACAGGCCGTGGCAAACCATTAGTATCAGCAACTCGTCTGGCAAAACCGCGGGTTTGGGTTGACACCAATACCGAAGGCACAGCTTTCAGCCAGGGATGTCAGATCCCTGTGCGCTGTGGCGGAAGGCTTTCGCACGCACTGTGCTGGGTAATGCGTGGTCTTAACATGACTCAAACGAGCGAAGCCATGAACATTTGAACACAGTAGCATGTTGATACCTTGAATACAGAAATGCACAGTCCTCCCAGTGGCATTTGGAAGCCTTTTCCCTACCTTTTTTGCAAGGGTTGTGTTCATCTGTTTTACTTCATGGACGCTGAATTCTCTCTGAGTCACCGAGTACAGTTGCCAGCTCTTCATAAACATCAGCCCGTAACCGTATGATATTTGTTGTCTCCTCTATCAGGCTGACTAAATATGATTTTCTATTGGAAATAGCAGCACTGAAGTTTGTTTACTGAATGTAATTGGAGCTTTTCCTGATCATCCCTGGCTTGGCAGGCCATTCATGCTGATGGATTGAGGCCACAAAGATGCATAATAAGTTCCTTTTGACAAGACAAAGCTACTCTAATCTGGGACTTGAACCAGCAGCACCATCTGCCATCCTTGATGAACTTCGCGTGAGGATAAGACTGCAGAAGATCAGCGCATGTCTAAATCTTTCATGAGGCAATGAAGTTTTTACGACTCCGCTTCGTCGAGCAAGGAATACGAGCTGTAAATGAGACAAACTCAATCGTCTCTCGTATTCAGATCAGTGGCCAGTCATTACGGTGCCTTTATAATGGAACAAAATTACACTAAGGGGAAGATTTTATCAAAATATTTACATTGAAATACTTCTTAATAAAGAAGCCAAATAATCTGATTTTCCTCAGCAGAAATAAAATACCAAGTGTAGGAAAACTTTCCCTGTGCGATTTGCTTGCTTGAGATGTTAAGATAACTTGGGTTAGAAGATTGCTATCACTACACTAAGTGCAATGGATGGCCTGATTATTTTTAGGATGTTAAACATCCTAAGAGTCTCTAGGGAAATGTGCTACCACAGCAGAAAATGAAAACGTGAGATGGTCCATCTGGATATTGTCTTAGTTTAAATGGAAGCATTGTTCTCAAATCCAGCAACTGTTTTTTGCATCTCTGCCCCTTTCCTTTCTA
Organism: Eurypyga helias; assembly: GCF_000690775.1. Classification (NCBI taxonomy): domain Eukaryota; kingdom Metazoa; phylum Chordata; class Aves; order Eurypygiformes; family Eurypygidae; genus Eurypyga; species Eurypyga helias. The sequence goes on from NW_010259722.1 coordinate 59,100, forward strand.
AATGCCTGGTTTTCAGGGTGGTGTGGGAATTGTGGGCTATTGCTTTTAACAATTCAGATCCATATCAAAACCATGATGATTGCAATTTGTTATTATTTCATGTCAGATGAGCTATTCAGAGGCTCATTTCTTAGAGGTCTCTAGATAGCATCTCACACAAGTTGATTTCCTTTTTTTTAAAGCCAGTTGTCTGGGAACTTGGGCTCCTTTCATTCCTTTAGGCAATTTTTCCAGGTCAAGGCTGGGGCATGTAGCTGGACTGTTTGGAAGGGAATTGACTCTGCTCTTACTATTTCTGTTTTAGAGAGGGGATTTTGATTGCCAGTATCAAGGCAGTTGCAGGTGACAGTGCCTAGTAAAACAGCCCCTCACAAGCAGTGAGAGATACCATCAACTTCAGTGTTTATCAACAATCAGACCGCTATCGATCTTTAAATGTGTTGGGTTTTGGTTTTTTTTTTTTCCAGAACATCTTGCTTTCTTTTCACTTATTGCTTGCTGCCAGAATTCTATTATGAAGGAAAAGAAATTCCTATATAGTTTTACTGACTTGTTTTATTAATAATTTGAAAATGGGGGGAGTGGTGGTGTCTTGGACAAGACAAGAAGTCTTTTCCAGCAAGCCTGTTGGACACCAACAAGTGGTGGTGTCTTCTGTCTGTCCATCAGCTCTTTCATCTCTTCTCACTTACATGGCTTGCTTTTTCCCTGCTCCCTATATCTCAACGTACTCCTCCCCTTCTAGTTTTGTCTTCCAGGCTCTTCTTCCAAACATACTTTCCAGCTCCTCAGCAGGACCTGTTCTCTCTCCCATCTTCACTTGTTGTCCCTAGCTCCTGTCCTGCTTGCCTTTGACTCAGGTGTTCTTCTTCACGTGCTCTGGGTCCAAAGGTGGGGAGGCCCAGAGCAGCTTATTTGGTGTTTCCGGGTCTGGTACTGCCTGCCACAGCCCTGGGGCGGTTGGACACCTCACCTCATGCAATTCAGCTGCCTCTTCTGGAGGAAACTTTGCCAAGACGCCACAACCATCAGCCTGTTGGAGGCTTGCAAACTGGCCTCGCTGAGTTTTGACAGGAAGGGCCACACAAAAGAAGCAAGTGATGCGACAGCTCTCCAGCCACACTTTCATCAAGTGATCTGAAGGACTCTTAAACACATTAAGACGCTGCTGAAGTAGGTGGCACTGTACACATGGACACAATTAGGCACTAAAGAGATATTCTAGCAGATCATTAGTGAGGTTGGTATTCAGTAGAAGAGCAGCTGAGTGGCACTGCATTTATGGCATTATTTTTACTAGAAGAGTGCCAGTTTTAATGAAAAGAAATAGTGTTGATGTCTGAGTTTTCAGAGGCAAAGGAATTGATTCCAGCAGAGATGTTAATGGGTGTCTCCTTCACCTCAGGTGAGTGGCCGAGCACTCTTTGGGGAGCAGGCATCAGTGGACTGAATTTCAGCATGTGCCCAAAATCTAGATTCTGCAATTGCTGCAGTGTAGAAACACTCATAGAGATGAAGTAAAGAGGAAAAAAAATACTAATTGTTCTATAGGCTAGGAAAACTCTAGCTCTGTATCTTCTCCTCGGTCATTTACCTCATAATGAGCTGCACATGGCAGATACATTTCTACCCTGCGGGGGACAGGCATTGCACATGCTCTTTCCATGTTCTCTTCCCCATGCCCCTTCCAGCTCTCCTTACTGCATTAATTCTCCCCAATCCTAAGACATGGATGTCTTTTTTTAACAGAATTGTGAACATTTCTTTCTCAAATTAATCACTACCCAATCCCAATTTCATTTGCCTTTGATGCTTGGTTTTAATTGCCTTAAAGTAGAAAGCTTCAGTGAGCAGAGAAATTAAAATTGCAAAATCCTGATGGCTTTTTTTAGTTGAGTTATTTGCCCCCGCAGTCAACTTTAGTATGTTTTTTTGGTTGGGTTTTTTTTGTCATTTTTATTTTAAGCGAGTGAATGTCTTCCTAGTTTTCCATATCTGACAGGGCCGCAGGCTTAACTGCAATAGATAGGCTACAGTTTAGCTCCAGAACATGGAATGTGTTCTGCGCTACCTACGTTCTGGGAGAGACCTCGCACGTCGGTAAAATGAGCTGTCCCTTTCCTTGGAAGCGGGACTGGACTTAGCGAGGAAACTGCCGTTTGGCAAGGTGGAAAGCCCTAATGGATAAAGGAGTCTCAGGGTTGTCGCGACGGGGGCAGAAGCGGGAATGAAGCGCATCGTATCCAGCTGAAAAGCCGAAGTAATTTAGGACAATTGCCCAATTTCTGTTATGTAGAAATCGTATCTTCCACGAAATCAGAACTTTTAATGGGAAAAGTTCAATTTTGATGAAGTGTATCCCTTAGGGCGAGCAGATGAAATACTGGTTTCTTGGCCTGACCCCGAATACCTCCTTGGCTGTCTGTTCAGCATTACAGTGGGTGTCGCTTTGCTGCCTCAGTTCCTGTGCAACAAGGCTTGTATGTTCTTTCTCACAGGGATTGTTCTTTGTCCCTCTGATGAGACAGCGTGCATCCTCCAGTCATGGCATGTCGCGCCGTGGAAGTTGCATGACTTGGGGAGCATTGTCCTGAGTGCTGATGGGAAAACTCTTTGTCCAAGGAATAGCATCAGCATTTGAGTGTCCACGTGTAACTGTGCCATACAGCAGTACAGTATCGTAAGGGAGTGCGGTCGCGTGATGAACTGACTCTGAGAGACCGCAGCTATGTAAAGTGAAGTAAAACGTGCTGATAAATGAATATCCATATTTTGTTTTAAAAATGCAGTTGTAATGCTGCTTTACAAATTGTTTGGTTTTGTTTTTTTTTTAACTTAGTGAAGTGTAATAGCAGAACAAAAGGGTCCCATGTTTCCTCAGACTTAAATGTAAACTTATGTTGCAGAGAAAAATCACCTTGGTGTAGGACAAGTTTCTTAATGACTGAGTGAAAAAGAAGTGCTCTGTCAAATCACTGAAATTCAAATCTAAAATTTGTTTCCTTCCACTGACTTGTTTTATTTCTAGGACGGCTATGACTGCTTTTTCCCAGTATTGACTTTTTCTTAATGACTTCTGCTTGTAGTCTTCTGTAATAATTTATGCCACGATCGTACGCAGTTATTATCTACTGACTGATAATAGAGTTCGCTTTACAAACAACATTCGTTGTAATGTAACTGTTCCGTACGGCACAGCAAGCTGTGGTAATGACTTCTGCAGGTTAATGTCATTCTTCCCTCAGCTGTTGCTCAATTACCCATCTGAGAGTATCGTGTTTTCTGTGCCTTGTTTGTGACAACCCCAGTGAGAGTGGTTGGGTTTGGGTGGGGTTTTTCTTCAATGTTTAAGTGTATGATGGATTTTGATGCCTTTTATCTCTGAAAAGTGTTTTAAACATCCTCTTGGAAGGTTCTGCATATTCTTGAGGGGCAAAGACTGCCATTATTGACAGTCTTTTTATAGAGTTATCTTTTTGATCAGAATAGTTACGCAGATGAAGATGCACAGGTTGCCTTTGTAAGGAAGAAAAGTTGGCAATGAGGCCAATGGTTTTGGTCATCCTGTTGATTTGAAAGACTTGTGTTCCTGAAAACTGGAGACGTCAGACAGTGTAGAAATTTGTTGTTTGCAGTTTGTGTAGCCCAGAAGCCTTCCTAATATTGTTTCGGGGTCGCTGTCGGTACTACTGAGCGTTTGATGTTTGCTGTTTTCTGTATGTGATATTCTTGGTTTCCTTTTACGCTGTGTCTCTCCCTCACAGGTGTATTATACTGTACAGGAATGGGCCTTTTCTCTCCTGCTCCCTAAATAGTTACTCTTTTCTCTCTCTTTCTGCTTGACTCTATGTAGAGTGAAGGATTTCTTGTATGTGGGCCAGTCATTGCTTGTGAACATAAGATGTGTGTGTGAGAGACACACACACACAGGCGCGCGTGCATGCCTAACTTTTGCGTTCTGCCTCTGTTCCAACAGTCGGGTACTGTGTCTTCTTACATCCTTCATCCTGGAATGACTGCTGAAGGGCAGCTTTGCTGATCCTTATTCCCTTTTGGAAAAGCCATCAGTGTTATGCAAGCCCCATCCATCTGCTAGGGAATGCAATTCTAAAATTATTTTTTAATGGTGTAGAAGAGGCATAAGCTCAATATGTTTTCAACCACAGAAGGAGAAGGAAGGGAGGGAGTGTTCCTCCAGGTCATTAATCAGAATGAGAATGAGAAATGGAAACAGCTTCCTAGTCATTTACTATTTGCTCCAAAGCAAATCTTTCTAAATATTAGCGCAGTGATGATAGTAAAAAAGCGGGGGTGGCGGGGGAGGTAGGAAAAAAGCCTTGTCATTAGCTTGTCACGCTCTGTAGCAAGGTACATGGGAGGCCAAAGATATATGTACTATGGCATTTCTGTAATGAAAACTTGAGCAATAAAAGTAGTTTCTGCGATGTTCTGGAAAAGGAACTCTCGGAGGAAACACATTAACAGTATTTCACATTACAAATTATTATTGCATATTCAGCTATTGTTTCAAATGAGAATTGTGGGTGTTACAGGGCGAGGGAAGAAAGATACAGTTAGTATTTCTTCTGTAAGCAGAACTAAGATTTTATGCATCTGGCTATATCATTTCTACCCTCTACAGTTAAGTTAATACTTTCACAAAATGATGAGTCAGTTGTCCCTAGGATTCTTGATGGGTGTACGTATGTAGGCTGGGTTACACTAATAGTGGCTGAATATGTGAGTCTCTTCAGTTCCACCATGCTTCAATGGAAGAAGGTATTCCAGTGTGAAAATGAGACTTGTTGGGTATATCTAGTAAGGAGTGGTCTCCCACACTGAAATTACAGGCCTCATGTTGCAGAAGTTGGATATTCCCAAGTAACAGTATTAGTGCTCTGAGTGCAAATTGCCTTTTTCCCAATCATGCCTAAAAATTTTGAATTAATTAAATGCTTTGTTTCATTCACTCCCCTCTCTCCACCCAGGAGGGATGTGTGTTTGTAAAGCTGGCTATTTTCATTGCCCTCTTACACTGTAATTTAGTTTATGACCTTGCACAGGAGGTCACAGTTGTCCTCACAACAATTTGAAAGAAAGTTTAAAATATCATTGAGAGTTTCTGTATTAATGTGTTGCTAACAGAAAGCTATTTCTGTGGTGTTAGAATTCTCCCTTCTCTAGTCTCCTTCCTAGAGGCAGAAGTGTCCCATCTTCATCTACTGTCCTCCCTTGACCTGAGAGCCAAGCAGTCCACCACTTGGCTCCCTTTATGCTCCCAAGAAACAGCCTCCAGCTCTTCTCTCTGAGCTGTGATTAGTTGGCTCTGACTGCATACCACGGTTTCCATTTTCTGATTTCTGAATGGAATTATTGATTTGTACTTGCACTTTGGAATTTGGCTTTAAATGCATGTGAAACTGAGAGAGAGAAAGAGCAATTATTTTTCTTAGTATGTTAGTTTCAGGGTGTATAAATTGAAAAGTCTTAAGAGACAATAGCCGTTGCAAAAAGTGTTGGGTCACTGCAGTTCCTGGTTCTTTGTTTGCCCCATTAAGCTGCAGAAAGCTGAGTCTAGGGGGAACTGGGTCCTGTTTCCAATTTCTGCATTTGTTTGTATGAAAGGTGGGAGGAAGAAATGGTATTTTATTTTAGGCTTCTTCAGTATGGCAGTCTGTTAGGCTGGCCTAAGATTAGATGGGGCCAAAGAAACATCTTAACACTTTGACTGACAAATCACTCTGAACTTACAGATGATGCAGGCTGATGTTAGCTGGAATCAAGAGATGCAGTTAACACTGGTTTCATTCTACTGTTATAATTACTGCTGTCTGGAAACACTCCAGTGTCTTACCCTGGTCATCTCTGTTGTGGTCCAGCAGAATGGGATGCTGGACATGGTTTCCCTGGAGCAGGCTCCAAAGCAGCATTGCATAAAGCTTGCCTTTTAGACCTTACGTACTGCTCCCATTTGTGCCTTAATAGCCATAGTCTAGTTCCAACCCCCCTGCCATGGGCAGGGACACCTTCCACTAGACCAGGTTGCTCAAAGCCTCGTCCAGCCTGGCCTTGGACACTTCCAGGGATGGGGCATCCCCAGCTTCTCTGAGCAACCTGTTCCAGTGCCTCACCACCCTCTCCAGGAAGAATTTCTTCCTGATATCCCATCTAAACCTCCCCACTTTCAGTTTAAACCCATTGCCCCTTGTCCTGTCACTACAGGCCCTTATAAAAAGTCCCCCCCAGCTTCCTTGTCGGCCCCTTCAGGTACTGGAAGGTGCAATAAGGTCTCCCCAGAGCCTTCCCTTCTCCAGGCTGGACAAGCCCAACTCTCTCAGCCTGTCCCCATAGCAGAGGGGTTCCAGCCCTCTGAGCATCTTCGTGGCCTCCTCTGGACTCGCTCCAACCAATCTATATCCTTCTGATGTTGAGGGCTCCACAGCTGGATGCTGCACTGCAGGTGGGGTCTCAGGAGAGCAGAGTAGAGGGGGAGAATCACCACCCAATGTTTTCACAACCATGATGTTGCATCAAGACAGTAGGATACCTAATCCATATCAGCAACACCATTCCTTCATTTATATTTACATTAAACTTATGTTAACATTATCATTAACATCTTAGTGATATTATAGCTTAGCCTTATCAGTGTATTCTCAAAATGCTTCTTGTAGAAAGAGATTTGCTAAGTACTTTATTGCTACGCAGAAATGATTCTCGCAAACCAGTGAAACACTCTCTAATTAAATGAAAGTAGTTAATTTTCCTTTCTCTTCCACTAAGATTGCAAGCCACAGTGGCATTCCCAGACATTCTGTACTCAAAATGACAGTGAATTTTTTTTCCTCTTCACAATCCCCTGGCAGAGGATCTGAGCCACTCAATTTTCTTGCAGTCCCACATTCTGTCGAGATACAGACCCCAAAATTCCTGGGGAAATGAGGGGAAAGCGAAGCAGTGTTGCAGAATCAGTAATCCAAGCATTGATTTGTCATCTGAGGTAGGTTAATCTTGGAGCTCAGGTGTGAATGAGGACCTCTTTGCACTGCACTGAAGATATACTTTCATGGGACTGTAGCATTTAATTTTGTAGAGGAAACGTGGCTGCCCAATCCATGATGCAATACAGTGTATTACACCAGTGCTTATCACTGTCCAGCTGACGAGAAATAAAGCAGCTTGATTCAGAAAATAACCTAAGAAAGTTTTCCACATTTTCCCCTTTATTTCCCTCAGTATCTCTAATGATTTGCAGTGAGGTTTTTCCTGTGGTGTTTGTCATTCCCCATAAACTGAGAGATCAACGTGGGCATGTTATGAATACTCTGCTGTTTCTTTGGCTCTTCCATGACTGTTTGTAGCAGTAGCCGTGTTTATAATGGTATTTGCAAGAAACACACATGGAGCAGGTACAGTCTGAATCAAAACAAACTGATTTGAAAAGATCAGACAGCTGCTGAAAAGATACCTGTTTCTTACTTCTGTAGGTGATAACCTGTCACGTACAGGAGCAGTAATGCTGAACTCAGCAATGTGTGTAAAACACAAGCTGGTGACTGGAAGTGTGTTATCAAGTGTGCAGAGTGTCAGTTAAGTGGAGCATGAGGTATTTAATATTTAGAAAAATGGGTATGGTGTATGGCTTCAACAAGGCAGCATCAGGTCCTTTCAGTGCCCGTTTCAAGCTCTTTTGGTTATGAATCTGTCCATAGAGTTTAGGAGTCTCTCAGTCAAGCCTTAAATCATCAGCCAGGAGTGAAGCTGTGGTTTAGGTGTTTTAAGCTTTCCTTATATGCTTTGAAATATGTAGAATCAGGGGACGTGTCTGTGGAGTATTTTTACATCTTCCTGTTTTAGCGTACCCAACATGTGGCAGATAGGTTTGGTGAAAGAAATGGAAATCTCTCGCCATGTCACCCTCCTTATTTTTTTTCCCCCCAAGAAAAACGAGAAAATGTGCCCAGATCTCCCTTGCAATTTTTATCTTCTAAGTGAAATTTCAGAAAGGAAATTTCAGTACATCAGTTTCAGGCAGCAACAGTCAGACAAGTAAATTGTGGATATAGGTGTTGATTCTAAGTACTCTGAATGCTGGCTGCTAGCAAGCTTTGTCCTGGGGCTGGGTGGATGTAATGTGAGACATTCACTAAGGCAGGAAGACAAACTTCTAGAGGAACAAATAACTTATGCTAAAACAAGACATAGTTTAGCCATAAATAAGTTAATGCTTTGCACTTCAGCAACACCTTTCAGGTGAAGATCTGCAGGACTTTATCAAATAATAAGTTTTCTGTGAATTCTCTTCTGCTGTTTTACAGAGAGCTGGTTAGAAGACCACCAATGTTAAGGGACTCCTCACAACTCTCTGTTCAGAGCCCAGCAGTCCTGTGTCTCAGTTGTGTGTGTGGTGGTGTTAGACTTCTTCATCGCTCTGAGCCTTGAAGGATTTTTGTCATCATGTTGTTTATACTGCTTGTTTTTAATTTGGTCCCTGGGAATGCTGTTTCTCCATCACACAGCCATAATCGGGATCCCAACCTTCAGCTCTTCGAGTGCTAAAAGCAAATTCTGTAATCAGAGATTTTATGGCTTTAGGTTGTTAAAATAGAGCAACAGATGGAATCACTTCAGTAGTCGGGATAAACTGTTGCCCAGGGCAGGTGTGTATCTTAAAATGCCTTCCAGACTTCACTGAGAAATAGGAACAGAGACATTTGTCTGCATGAAATGAAACTTGCCCTAATTTCTGAATGTTGGTGAAACAGTGACGTTTACAGGGATTCTGAAATTTTGTGGTTCCTAGAGCGAGGATATAATACTCTGCACCACCACTGCCACTGAGGCGGGAGGGTTTTTGTGCCTTCAGTCAGACTAGAAGGGGGTGGAAGACACTGGATGGATGACAATTTCCTATTTCATAGTTATTATCCATCTGCCTTATTATAGTGAGTGTAATCCCTTCAACCAAACCACCAGTGGTGGTGGTGGACACTTGCCAAGTCTGCATACAGGTTGCCAGCGTGGCGACATGGGTAGAATAGTTTGCTGTCAGTTGAAAACACTCACTGGACTGCTGGGATGTGCTTGTCTGAGCCTTGTTCATACCCTCTGCTGTCCCATTGCATGAAAAGATGGTAGTCCTTGGGTGTAAATACCTGGTAGTTTTACAGCATAGGGAGGGTTAGTTCAGGCTGGGGACCACTGGCTAGCCCTGTGTCCCTATTGTTCCCTTTTGTACTCCTCTTTCTGCTAGCAAGGGGAATAATTTTAACTACTGAGTTTTATTCTGATGAGGAAAAAAAAATAAAAAGACACCGATCCTTAACATTCTGTGCGTAATCTCTGCTGCTATAAAGACTATAAGATTAGCTCAAATCTCTATCATTATAACAGCTGTTGACATTCATCCTCTCAGAAGTTGTCTACATCAGTGCCAGATCAATCCACGTTTCCTTGAGTAGGACAAGTGGCAGGAAAGCTCTGTTCTGAAAAGACAGGCAATACCAGTGGTGCAGAGGTACAGTTGTAAAGAATCAAATTTTGAAGTCTGCTGAGCTCTCTTTTTATTCTTTAGGTCTTTTTTACTCACTCACTATTATCAGCTTTCTAGATCAGTGTGATACTTAAGCATAAGTTGAATCTTCACAGCACAGAGTGTGCTGGTGTTGAAAACTGTCGTGTTCTTAAGTTACATACAGTTTCTTCAAACCTCAAGTGGTCTTTGGAAATTCATTCATTCATTGCTTCTCACAGAATCAGTGGAGATGTGTCCACTTGTCACCTGCTAAGTTAGGTATCCTTCCTTTCTACCGTTTCCTTTCTCGCTTCTAGCATATAGTACGCAGATCTCCCGCATTGCATTCGATCAGAAATGCATACAGCAGTTTTGGAAGGCATTTAGCCTTCTGTATCACATTCTGCAGGCTGCCAACGTCTTGTGACAGATCCAAGCACACAGGTGGTAGTATTGTGTTGATGTGCAATATGGCTTGCCCTGTTTTCCCATGCGGGCTTGGGAGAGTTGGCCAAACATGGGAATTGGCCCAAATGCGCAAGCTGAGTTGGCTTTGAGAGTTTTTGGGAACACAGGCTAGATCAGATCATTCTTAGTGTAATATTGTGTTTCCAGGAGTGGAATAGGCTTTTCAAAAACTTTCCATTAAGTTGATACTGGATTATCTGCTTTTTTACATCTCAGAATTTATCTTATTTTTTTACACTGGTATTTTCCATAGCTAGAAACTGCTTTAGGCTTTGAAAGAATCAGGTTAATAAAAGAGCATGTCAGAAAAGTTCTTGCTTGCCATTAATTTAGTTTTTACCTTTAATTGTTCTGTGTTGTAACAAAGGTAACACCTTTTCATAACAAAGCTAACACCTTTTCAAGTATTAGGTGTGTTTTTCCTTGTCAGGCCCTTCTCTTCTGTCCTGCAGAACAGCCTGGGGTGTATCCTGGCATACACGGTAGACCCACAGCCTAGACTGCTTGCTTCCCCACGAGTATCGGCCTTGAGATGCTGTTCTGCCTGGCTCATAGCTGGGATTTGTCTGTTCTAGTGATGTTTGGGGTGAAGAGAGTATTGATCCCTCTTTCTGCTAATAGGAATTCCACCATGAAATGGAAAGCTTTTTTGAGATAGAAATATAATTGAGGTTGGTATATTTCTATCAAAAATTTTGTTCAATTACAATTTCAGATGAAAACATCTTTAGCCATAAAATTCCCAGCAGTGTCTTCTTAAGTTCTTTTAAATAATTTTAACGTTAGATGCTATTTCAAAGATCTAGTTATTTTCTGAATAGGCAGTTTTAATGCCATGTATTATAACTGACAGCTTGTTCATTAGCATTACTTGTCTCCCAGCTTGTAATGTTTGGAAGTATGAATAATTGTCGTTACTTTGGAAGGTGGCTTTGAGTTGTGACAACTGTTATAGCTGTGTGTTGGTTTTATGAGTAGAGAGTGCAAATGAGTCTGTGCAAATGAGTTAACAGCTTAATCTGCTCCCTTTCTCCCAACATGACTCACTGGATCATTTCTGTATGCACTGCTGCCACCTCTCTCCCCAGTTGCTGCTTGATTGACATCAGTCTGTTTGAGCGCTCCATACACGTGTTACCCTCCCTGTACTGTACGACGTTTGCACGGCGCTGATGCCACTGGCTCTCACATTCTCATTTGAGATTCCCCTGCAAGAGGATCTGACTCACAGATCCCTTCTGAGATCCATTTAACACACTGAATTAAATTCAAGTAGCTCTTGATGCGTGTTGGCATCTTCTGTCTGACTGACTGGGATCTTACTCTGTAGTCTTGAGCATGTTTGTAGTATCAGATGTGTACATGGCATATCACAGATTCCTGCCACTCCAAGGTCCTGATATTGCTTTTTATTTTGGTTTTGCTGACTGGGTCTCCATGGAGAGTTGCAGAATACGTGGTCTCACTTTACAGTGTGTCCTTACTATCCAAGCGTTTCTCCGCTTGCTTTCTTAGCAATTCATCCTATTGTAATAATATATTGTGCTCTCAGTTTTGCATACAAAGGATGCATTCCAGTGTCACTGGCTGAACTGGGAAGAGAACGAGGGTTGGTGTCCAGCTGAGCTGTTATCTGCTGGGTGATCGTGGCAAAGCTTTTTCTCTTGATTTCCTCAGCCTTGAGGAACATTAGGACCTTGTTAAAGAATATGTGGTGTTCGACTGCCCAAAGTATAAATGTTTGGTTTCTATGCCTTTTGGAAATGCTTGAGTGCTCAAATGTAGTTTTGAAGTGAGGCCCTAGGTAGGAGTTAGTTTTTTTTACAGAACTCATGAGGTGCTGTAAACCACAGCTTTGTATCTGCTGAGTCTGCCTGAATTTGTTTGCCAAGCTGGTGATGCCATTGGGGTTTTCACACCACTGCCACAGGCTCCAACCTCACTGTCCATTGACTGTTTCAAGGGCTTAGGTTCCTTACGTAGATCCCCCAGGTTAAGTTATGTCTTAAACTTGTGTCAGTTCTTGCCTTCAGGTTTCATCCTGAAGGTCAAATTATGAACCCAAAATAGTGGGCATTTGTGAAAATGCTGACCTAAGTAATTCATCCACAATCATATCAAAGCCCAGCTGGAGATGAAAAGCTGACAAGAGGGGAGTCTGCCAATGCCAGTGTAGTACAAGGAAGTTCAGCAGAAGTAACGGTTATTGTTTTGAGTTTTCACAAGCAAAGCCTGGTCCCAGACCTCTAGGCATATTAGTACAGCTTGGAAAGGAGAAGTGCAGCCAACAGCAGGGGAGCAACGAGTCAGGGACTGATTGTGGAAGGTGGATGTATTCAAATCCATGGAGCTGGATGGGCCCAAGGGTCCTGAAAATGTAGGCTGGTGTGTTTGTGGAGCTGGTGTGTAATGTCTGTCACAAGTTACGGTAACTGAGAGGAGGCTGGTAAACTACTGGTGACTGAAAGTAACAAGTGTGATACCAGTTACTTGGAAAGGCAAGGAAGTGGAAGACCTGGGGCACTCATCATCCTCATTCCCGTCCCTGGAAACGAGCATGGTGCACATCATCTTAGAGTTTATTGGACTAGAAGACTTCCAACCAACACTTTTATGTTTCTGTTGTCTGAAAGTGGAATCCTGAGTTCTGATTTTTGACTCTTCGTTTCAGCTAAAGCTCTGGTTTTTATCCACAGCTGTGTTCTAAATGTTATATACTCGTGATGAGCCTCAAATTGTTCTTGTTCGGAGTTAAAATTCCTGTGAACTTTCAGAAAAGTTAGGTCAGGCCTGAACCTGCGTGTTGCAGCTTAGGTAGTTTGTATTTGGTCTTTATTATCCTTAGCAAATCAATATTCAAAAGTGAATTTCTTTCTGTGACTTCATTGAGTTTAGGTTCCTCCGGTACCTGGGAAGAGAATAAATGCAGTGAATTTAATATCTTGCAGAGGTCAAAAATAATTGATCTCTTTTCGGTTTATTGTGCTGTAACAATTACCTAATGTGTTACAGGATTGCTGTTTTTTATCTCTTTCCCAAGCATCATGTAGTGGCTGTATGCTAGAGGCAGACTGCAGAACTAGTGAGATCAGTAGTCTGGCACATCTAACGTTCAGGTGATACGCAAGTAGAAAGACACGTACTACACTTCCAGAGCACAACGTAAGCTTATTTATGGCTAATTGAGGTACAAAAATATTAAGTTTAATTTTGCTAATTAGATGTTACAGTTTCGTATTGTTAAAAGTTTCAATGTATACTTAAATGCTAGCAACTCTGAAATGAGGAGAGGCTTCTCAGTTTAATGAGAATAACATTTTTATTTCTGTTTGTACACTTTGATTAAGTAGAAGATACAGAAATTCAAGTCTGGTGATTATATTTTCAGGAGAACATAATTAACAATAATTTGCTCTTTTCCTAACCCAGTGAATAAGTTTGAGAGATAATATTTGTGAAATGCCAATGTTCTCAATGAAATGAAGCCAGTGTAATCACGCTAAAAAGTGAATTTCACATTCCAGCACTGTTTTCATTAACACTAAACTACTGCCCTGGCAATGTGACGCTGTGGTTCCTGAGACCCTGTTTCTTTTACGGCGGTAGGGAACGTCAGGGGACATGACAAGGTCAGGGCTCCTGCCATCTCTGTCAGAGCTAACCGATTCTGGATAAACCAGCCTGCACGTGAAATGAAAGCAATTAGTGCTGTTAACATAGAGATTCACTGGATAAGTGTGTTCCACAGCTGATTTTTATTCTTATACTTCATTCCTGCACCCTTTCGAGTGCCTTTCTGGCCCTCTGCTTGATGACAGACCTTGGTGAGAACTGAGCGGTCGGACGGTCCAGGCTCCCGCACTGGTGGTGTCCACCTCTGCGTGCCAGGGCTGCTGCTGCTCTGGGCCCGCAGGCCCCCGTCTCCGGTCCAGTGTCACGTAGCCCTGTGGAATGGGACTGGCTCTTGCTAGCCAGCCCAACGGAGGGGGCAGGACTTTGCAGAGTGGTCCAAATGGCGCCGAGTAGGGGTTTGCATGTGCTGTGGCTGAAGCTGTTGCACTACAGTCTGCGTCTGAATGCGTAGGTGTGCTTGTTCCCTGAGAGCATGGCTCCGGCAGGGCTCTCGCAGGAGCTGTTGTACCACACCTGTGCCACCCCATCGCCCAATCTGTCCGATTCCAGAAACAAAGCTTCTGCCGGAGGGTACAGGTACTGTTGCCTGCCTTCTGTGCAGCTTCAGCGAGAGAGCGGCTTTATTTTTTTGAAAATAAAAACCCCCAACAAAACAAAAACCCCAGCAGCTCTCTACTGTTATCGATCAGCTTCAGTGTGATACTGCTGCTGCTACGGGCTCGGTATTTATGTTCCCTTCCACCCCATATGTTGCAATTCTATCAACAAGAGTGATCTGTGAGGATGGAGACATGGGAGAAAATACCCATAGGGTCAGCATGTCATTGTGGAGGAGGAGGAATCGTTGTTTTATCAAATCCTCAACAGCTTGGTCTGCTGGGGATAAATGCTCTTCCCTTACTGTTCTCTGGAATCCTGGTATTCTTCATCCAGCATGATCCCGTGGTGTGCAATTGAATTGAGATTCATACAGTGTGGATTGCTATCACAAAAGCATATTTGAGGAGAATTGCCTGAAAAACTTGCCATCTGAGGGGAGATGTTCACAGGATAAATGCTTTCTCCAGCCTCAATTACCTTCAGAGCTAAGTCAAAGGTTGTCGTAATGCACACACCGAAGTCTGTTGGGTAACCACCAGCATACCAATGGTCTTGATGGCCCCCCAGGCAGGACTCTGGCCTCACCAGCCGTGATTCAGGGAGGGTCTGGCTTGGTTTAGCCATGCTTTTTCTCTCCTTTTTCTTAAGAAGCCTTGGGGAAATGCTTTAAGCTACAGATGCTCTAGGGCTGTTAATCAGTGCCCTTGGCACAGAGTTCTGCTAAAATCATCACTTCAAGGGTGGTGGCAGAGTTTTCGTTTTCTTTCTTCTTGCATCGTTACAGAAGTGATGAAAATTAGGATATGAAATGAAAGCAAAGTTAATTCTCACGCTCCGAATTTTGAAGAAGTGTATTATTTTTCACTCGCTTCACTAGCACATTTCAATTTGCAGCTCTGGAAGAAGGAGAGGCAGGAGCTACCAAAGCATCTGTAACTAATGCCTGCTTATGCTGGAGGTTAATTGTTAGATTGCCTTAAAATATCTGTAATTTATAATGATTATTAATGGAGAGTGAGGCTCTGGTTTGGGTTCTTATATATGACTATTTGCTCAAATTCTTTATTTTGTGTACGTAGTACTCTTAATTAGACCATGAGCTTTATAAAACATACACTTTCATGCTATATTTCTCTCATTTCTTTTTCTTAGTCATATTTCCACTCCCTGGTATTCATAAATCACAGGTCTGGCTTGAAAAGAATATGTTGGCACGTTCTGTTAATTCGCCTCAAGCTTTTAAAATCTTACCTCACATTTTAAACCTTCTTTCCCCAAAGCAATGATGACTAGAAACTTTGAGAGATAAATAGTTATTTGACATTGAGAAAGACATCAAATATTGCAGGGCTTGTAATGAATTCACAAGAGATGGCAAGGCAGAGCATTTTCAAGATGTAGATGACTACCTACCTATTACATCCACTTTTCTAAATTATTATTAAGTAGCTGTGTACAGAAAATGTCACTCAGTAGTTGCTCATTTTCACGTTCAAGCATCTGTCTTGCTTACAGCCCGAGGGGTCTGGTTTGGGTACAAATGAGGCTTCCACATTTGAAAGCCTGGCTGAAATCTGTCATGCAATCAAGAGGAATATTTTCTTCTTACCATGACAGGAACCATTTGTACTTAATACCAACACGGTTACTTGTACTTTTGTGATGGAAGACCACGCGCATTAAATGATCAGCAAAGCGACGTTCTTATCCTCTAACTGCTGCTAAGTTGACTGCTCCTCGTGGACTGCAGCCCAGCACTGTGTGTTCAAGCCTTGTATCAGATGTTGTTGTCACCCAGCATTTCGTCTCCACTGCTGTCAACGCAGGACTGCGCACGGAAAGACCTAACACGCACCTTCACCCAGCGTGTTTCATTTCTGTGTTAGAGCACAAATGGAAGTACATGAACATGAACTTCTGGATCTGAATTAAAGAAGTCTGGAGGGGAAAGAAGTGCCTTAATACAGTCCTGTGGCTTATAGGTGCTATGGCAATACAAATCCTAGTGATTAAGTAAGAAATCAAATGTTTCAGGGGTTAGCATGAGCTTTACAGTCATTTCAAGTGCTCTGTAAGAACTAATGAATTTAGGGAAAACTTGCATTTTGTTTTCTAGCTGTCTGTTCATTTACGTGGTTCAAAGTTCAAGGTAAAGTTGGAAAGCAATTAACCTCTAACTACAAGATGCAGCCACTTATTATGCTGTGCTTTTTTTTTTTTAACAGACCTGATACATACCAATTTTGATTAAAACTGAGTTAAACTTGTCTTCTATTAACAGCAAAGGAAAGCAAGGTTAGGCTCATTCTCTTATTCGTTGCACTTTGCAGCACTTACATTGTTTATAGTTTCCAACTGTACAGCACTTCACACTTCCTATATTCAATTTTGATTTTTAAAAAGCCCCCTAATTTCCAGAAAAAAAGAAAATTCCATGTAAACATCTGTAATCAGGGAGATGTGGTTTCAAACATGATATATGAAATACCTCGTTCCAATATGCTTTTAAGTCTTTCCTTACTGGTTGCCATATGGTATGAGGCTGCACAATCAGAGAAACATTTGCTTTTTCATTCTGTGCGGTGTCCGCTGTCTCACGGTGCAGCCCAGTTCGAGCTGTAATGACTTAGCACACTCCCTAAAAATGCGCTGACTTTGGTTGCAAACACAAAAGCCATGTGATTTAAAACTACCAGTAAGTGTTTGACATTCTGTCCCTCCAAATCACCAGTGAAACAGTCAGCTTTTTGCCGAGGCACCAAAACAGTATGCAGCTTATAAGCATTTTGGCCACCTTCTGCAGATACCAGAAACCAAGGCATTGCTTTTTACATAGGGAATTTCCCAAGGCCCCCCACACCTGAACGACAACAGCTTGGGTTTGTTTTAAGCTGGTTCTCCTTTCCTAGGTCTCTACTTGTCTTTGTCTGTATTTTACTTGGTCTTCTCTTCAACAGCAAATTTTTTCTCCTTCAAAAATTGCTGAAGGTCGTCATAGGGTCTCACAATCTTGGATCCAGCCACTTGAACACATCAGTGTCAGAATATTGAATCCCTATAAATTCCCCTTTAATGGCCAGATCAGCATGTTCAATGTGAACATCCCAAAGTCTTTGATTGTCTTTTGATTTGCATTCAGATCAGAGTTCTGGCCATTTGAAACCATCTACAGTTAAAACTGATTTGAAAGAAAACATCAAGTACACATGTCCAATTAAACTGAAGGTGTTGTGCAGCATATAAATTGCAATCCTTCATTCTTTTCAGCCTCCCTAAAATTCACTGACTGTATTTAATTCAGAGTAGCTATCTTTGTGGTTTAGGAATGTACTGCAGTAGGGCAGAGGAGAAATGCGCACAGCTCTCTCTGGTGCTTGGCTTTGGTGGTCTCAGAATGATGGGTCTCAACATATTTGTGTTCAGCTTAACAGTAAAATAGGCAGCACATCACTTCTTTCCCCTGTGTTCCTGCTGTAACCACATCCTGTCAGTCTGCGGCCGCTTCCTTGGGCTCTGATGGACAGGTGTCCCCTACTTGCATTACATTTTGCTACCTTCATAGATTGCACTTGTACACGTCCCAGGAGCTAAAGGAAATTGGTACTTGATTTGAAATGTCACTTCAACAGCGTCTTCGAGCCAGTTGCTTATGGACATGAGTCCCAAGTGGCTGCTCAGGTAAACATCATGGGTTTGTTTATAAATCTTTTGTGTGAAAAGAGGATGAAGAGGAGATGATGTGAATCAAGTCATGCTAATGCGATCAGAGTACTTAGCCTGCAGACGGGAGGGCTATGAACTGCTGTGATCTGTGTTCACCTGCAAGGGTGATGGACAAAACTAACTGCCACCCTGCTTTCGTATTCCTTGTTTGTATGCATATCCCAGATATCTTCACCTTCCTGTTTCATTTAATGCAACTGTATCCTAATAATTATGCAAAAATATACAAATTTAAAAAACATGCATCTAATCCAAATTGTTGGAGTCAGAGGCTTGGTTGTATAGTTGTTGTCATCTGTTAAGAGAGGGAGCTTAATCGGAACAAAAAGCTAAAGGTTTTTCTCCTGACCTGTTGATAGCGTTCCCCTGTCCCATGCAGTGGCTCAGTATCTAGTGTGAAGCAAACCTCTCTAAACCACGTGGGTTATAGTGCTTTTTTGCGGAGAACTGTAAGGAGAAACTACTCCCCAACCTGTAAGTTCTGGCTCTAGTGGCCTGATTAATTGTAATATTTATAAGCAGTAATTTAAGCAAAAAGAAATGGAAGGAGAAATTTTAGCCATCTTCAGATTTTTCACCAGCATGTTTAAGACAAAAAACTGGGGCTGTGAAATATGTAAACTGCCTTCTAATTAAAGTAGCTCAATATACAAAGCCTTCCTGGTGCTGTAACTTTAAGCTACAATATGCATTTAATTATCCCCAAGGCAGAAAGGACTTTCAGAGTGGTGTAATTCTTCCCATACACAGAATAATAAGGTTTACTGAACTGGACCAGGCTTTAACAAGGCCTGCAACAGCAGTCATTTTAGTGGCTCCTTGGAGATTACAGGGTAAACATCTTAAAATCTCATTTATAGGAAATTCATGATTATGTTTTTCATCAAGGCTAATTTATTGTTAACAGTATTATTAAAATGATGTAAACTGAGGATCGTTCCTGCTGGGTATTACGCACCCTCTGCTCTGAGGAAGGTTGACCAACGTTCAGCATCGTCATTTCACTACCTTCCGCAGATGTAGAATACTCTCACGCGAATAACATCTAATTCTTTGACTCTTCCATAGGTAAAATACTTTATCCCAAAGTAGCCCACCTCTTGTTTGTTGTCATTTCTTTTGCCTTGAGACTAGAACTAAACAAGCTGTGGAACATGTAAAAACATCTAATAGTAGTCATTATTTGTTACTTTTACGACTGCCCTTTTACAATCAACTGGGTGTTTTTTCTACATTTAGCATTTAATAATCACACAATTTAAGATTTTTCATCAGGCTCTTATTTACTTCAGAAACTTCAGAGCACACTTTATTTTACAGTTGTAACTGTCAAAATCCAGGCATAATACTTGTTCTTTCAAATCCTGTTTGTACTGTTGAAGCATGCAATTTTTTAGGCGAAGAATCTGAATCTAGTTAAAAGCTGGACTTCTGCTGTGTATATCTGGGCTTTGTCCTGTAAAATGGCCTAAAAAGCCTTACTGACTGAAGATGTGCAAAGCCTGGAGCAAATACCTTGTTCTCAAGTACCTTAGTACTGTCTTAAAATGACCGGTAGATTTATTGAGGGACATCAAAATGTTCCATGTGCTGTATTTCTTATTTACTCTTTTCAGTTTAATTAAGAAAGAGGGAAGAAGCAGGGGGAGAGATTTCAGAAGCTACGATTCCCCGGAGCTTTGGGGAGTGGAGGTGTATGGTGGCTGCTGAAGACACCAATTAAGAGATTCAATCCTGTCTCTTCGTGCGTCCTTCACGCCCGGTTGTTCTGAATGCTGTTAGTACTGTGTTTGTCCTTACTGGCTGATCATGGAGGAAGTAACTTACCTCCTCGCTTCTAATAAGGCACTCGGTAAGTCTAGTAACGTACCTTGCAGTACATTAATAGTAACGGTGACCTGGCACGGCTGAAGAGGGCCAGACTGGGTCAGGTCAGATGTGACCGAGCAGGAAACTTCAGTGCAAACTCAACCTGATACTTTGCAGAAGTTCAGGGTTTGCGACTGACCTTTTTTAAAAGAAAGCAAAGTTTGATTTTGGTGTTTCTGGTTCCTTCTGTGACCAGAAGTTGAACAACTCTGAGCTAGGATTTGGAACAAGTTCTCAAAAAAATTCCATCTCCATTCTACAAACAGGAGTACATTAAAAGGTTTACACACTGCTTAGAAATCATTGTTCTAAGCCTGAAGCTGTGATGTATTTTAAGCTACTGATGTTGCAGTAAATGTTTTGGAGGTCAAGACAATCTGCAGGAAGTTCTGAGCTGTGTGAAATTTGTTTGCAGAGGTGTTTTGTCAAAATGCCATGCTGTTTGACCACGAGTTCACCTCCGACCATCCTTTGGAAATTACTAGTAAGGACAGGTTACGTTGGGAAGTGGTGCCTTCTTTGCTGTACTGGCTTCCATCATAAATTTTGTGTAGCTATAAGGGTACGCTTTGTTGCCTAAAAGGAAAAACAGTAGGAACAGAGGTTAATCAAACTTTTTACTACTTCTGTTTTCATTTATTACTTTTCCACAGCAATAGAGTTACCTCACTTGAAGGAATTAGGGGCCCTAGGTGTGGTGTGGAAACTTCCTGTTATTGTTTGTGGTATGTTGGTGATGCTTTGGAATAGGATGACTCAGAAAGAAGAATTTCTTTCTCCAGGATTTGTCACTTGAATTCGTACCAGATGTTCAAATAACCAACCCCCAGAGCTCACACCTGAGAGCCAGGCCCCTCCTCCACTTCTTTGCTCTTACTGACAGGGAACATGCTCAGGAGTTAAACTGTGACATCTTGAATTCTAGTCAGCTGTGGTATGTGCAAAGCCATCTTTTCTTCCCTGGTAGAAGGGAAGTAAACCAGCAACAAACCCACTTGTGCAGATCCTGGCATTTAATAGATGATAAAATCCTGATACTAAACTAATTATTCTCTGCAAATCTGTAGAACAGTTTAGTAAAGTGATTGCCCGTGTTTATGTTCCTATTTTCAATTTGAAAAGGATTAATTTACCAACTCTTTCTTAAATCAGCTCATCATCAACTATGGAAAATTGTCCATAGCTCTTTGACTGTGCCACTGATGTTTTTATATTCTGGATGGCAGGTTCATGACCCTTTCCTCTCGCATCAGGAGGAAGGCATGTGC
Source organism: Eurypyga helias (assembly GCF_000690775.1). NCBI lineage: Eukaryota > Metazoa > Chordata > Aves > Eurypygiformes > Eurypygidae > Eurypyga > Eurypyga helias. The sequence goes on from NW_010259722.1 coordinate 80,175, forward strand.
ACACAAACATACAAGCAAAAGTAAGAAGTGAGTGTGATGGTTTTGTTTCTGTGAAATGTTCAGTATTATGTGGAGTGTCAATATATTGAGGGAGAAGAAAGCATATGGCACCTTTTGTTCCCATGTACTCTGGATATGTAAATAACGGACGCAGTTACCTAAAGCCTCCTGGGGTTGCTTCGATGTACCCGAGTTATGCGTGTCTCTGTGTTTTGAGATTAATTCCCTTGTTTTATACAAAGGTTATTAGAACTTCAGTGCAGTTGGTAATGTTACCGATCTAATGAAAATGGATAAACGTTAACCTTGAGAATGCAGCAAATGAACTGGTCAGACAAACCCCCGAGCCTTTCATTTCATTTCATTTCTGCAGTGACATTTAATTTGAAGCATGCCTTACACATTTCATTCTCTGATTATCTGTACCAGGTATTTACACGTCTCTGAATTTGCCTTTTCTTTAATTAACTGCGGGTATATCTGGAGTCTCTTGGATGCTCCTTACCCTGTTCTGAAGGAATACAAAAGCATCTGGTATGCTGACTTTAGCCCGTCGCTGCCAGCAGGCCTCTAGGTACAGCCCCGTGTGCCGATCATTGCGTCTGATGCTCTCCTAAACCGAGAGGATTCTGTAGCCAAATGCCCAACCTTTGAACCAGGTGCTGTCTCTTCAAACCTCTCAAAGAATGAGCGTAATCCGCAGCATACCATTGATGGTTCGGGCACTTCTGGTTCAACCGCTTCTTCCAAAGAAAGCAATAGGGAGTATGTAAGGCACACAGAAATAGCCTGTGAGCGGGGTTTCTGAACGTGACTGGCCTCTAAGAAGTAAAGTAGGGCTTTGCCAGGGAACGAAACAGACTGTGAACCTGACGGCCCTTTGTCCAGTGCCTGGGGATCGGTGCATCGCCCGGCTCTGCCGCCTCCTCCGCTAGGCAGGGTCCTGCCCTCACCGCTGCAAGCTTCGACAGCGTTTCCCGCAGCTGTAGCTCCCGAATATGAGGTCAGACATATGACTGGTTTGCCTTCTGACGACTCACAGTCCTCCTTATCTGAGAATGACCTTCCCTTCTGAGTTACGGCATGGTTAAGCTATATCCTACTGATGGCTTGGTTCTGTTTGGCAGGAGTCAGATTCGGTTCACATGATCTGAAGGCAACCCCTGCCTTGTACCAACCACTAAATATTTTAATGAACCAAAGAACATAAAATCCTCTTAAACTTTTTCCACTGAAAGACAGGGATCACTGTGAAAGTTTCATCTTAATGCACCATTTTTGGAGAGAGACACAAACATTCTGTAGAGCTAAAAGTTCTAGTTTTTATCAGAGGCGCTCAGAAACTTTTGTAGTCCAAGTTTTTGTGAAATACTGGATTTTGAAAGAAAAAGAAGAGAGTTTGTGGAAGCTTTCAGAAAACCCACATACTATTTTTTTGACTAACTGTAGTTTGTATTTAGACTGATACAGTGCATCTTGTTTAACATTTAGGCCACTTTTTCTAGCCCAACGCGTTTAGGAACATTAGTGATACAGTTATGGAAACCACACCCAGCAGAGAAAAGACTGTACTTCAAACCTTGTTTGGGCAGATGTAGGAAAATAATGAGGTGTGGCTGTATGAGACCTGCTTGAGGTGGCAAGATCTGCAGTACAGGATGGTTTTTGTACCAGCAGTGATAGGGGATAGGAGACATGGTGAATAGCTGGTTTGAGTGGAGCAAGAGGTATAAGATACAGAACTAAAGAAAATAAGTCTGGGAAGGTAGACTGGGAGTATCTAGAAACGAGTTTTAAAGAATGAGGAGAAATGCCATCATTCTCAAGGTTAGATGTGCTCCCTGCCCTTCTCCCCAGTCTGTAGCATCATGATTAAGCTCCAAACTCCAGAATTACATTCCAATTAATAAAATTTCCCCTCTGTGATTTCAGTTCAATGGCTGCGTTGATTTGGCCCCCTTACCCAAGAGCAAGTGAAGTGACCCATGCAGAGTTGGCCCTTAAGGGATTTCTTGGGACAAATGTGCAGTACAAATTCTCAACTGCCTTCTTTATCTCTGTGGTCTGGTACTCCGTTTAGAATAGGGTGGACCTTCTGGGGTGAAATATGGTTGGTTTGCTTTCAGAAGGAGAGAACAATACTTATATCTTATTTGTTTTATATGGCCACATGCAAGACAGGAAATTTGGATTATTTCAGTAACATCTTTCTGGTAAATTTATCCCACCCATTGTTTTCTGATGTTCTGTAGTCCACAAACAGAACCATTACTTTTTTACAAATGTGCATTTTAAAAGGGATTGATTTTTTTTTTTTTTTTTTAATTGAGTATGGTGATGCCTTAATAACACGAGGTAGATTTTGCTGTTGGGAGACTTGCTTCACTGCAGTGAGGTTAGCTTGGGCAGCCTAGCAGAACATGCCGGCGATAGCCTTGGGAATCAGTTGTTCTGTGTCTTTAAAAGTGGAGAAAAGTCAACTTTCAGAGGTTTGGTGTGGAAGAGATCTCCTCCTCCTGTATATTGTCTGGTTGCAGACTTTTTATGCTCTCGAGATAAATTTAAAACTTATACACGTGAACAGTTTTTTACCTGACTTTAAAATTATATTTCCAAAACCGATGACAAGTTTCATGCATTGACTCCATTCTTCGCCTTTGTACTGCTTTTTTATTTGGTTCTGCCCTCTGAAAAGAGTTTTTTGGGGGGATGGGTTTTTTTGTTTGCTTTTGGGTTTGCATGTATTTAATTTGATAGCAACACCAGAGCCCCTAATCTTAGCCTATTAAAATGCATTCAGGCCTCTCTGTATTCAAATCCTCAAAGTCAGCTTTTTATTTCTGCGTCTGCCTTGGCACAGCAAAAGCAGAATGGGGGCATTTCCCTGGTTTTCAGGCATCCATAAGGTTAAAATGGCTTCAATTCAGTTTTAGTCTGAGATGGCAACATGCATGAGGCACCCTGCATTTTGTCCTAAACCACCAGATTTCATGACATCTCCTCCTTTCAGTGTGGTCTTACTCTGCAAACCTTGTAATTAAAAATGAGATTAAAATCTGTATTTTTCTCTGAACATTAGTCTCTGACATTATTGTTTATGGTCTTTTCTGCTTACTATACTTTTATGTATATGTGCACATTCAAAGGATATTACTGAAGGATAAAATCAAGCATTCAGAATATATGAAATGCCAGAATGTTTTCCTGTCCAATCTTAATTCTACCTCTTGTAATTACATTCATTATGATACAGTCTTTAATTATATGAATCATAGTATTTTTAGTACAAGATACGTACTTGATTCAGCACAGAGGATAGATGATGCTCACACAATGAGTAGCTATACAATTATTTTTTGCTCTCATTGTTCAGTTAATGCCTCTCTGGTTTATTTACTGAAATTCTTCAAACCTTTCTCAGAAGAGAAAGTTGTTCATTTCCTCAGGGATTTTATTCTTATCACATTAGAACTTGATTTGGTTTTGCACCATCCCAGTCAGGTGGGGAGATTATCTTTATTGTGGGGGTCATAAATCTGGTCATAAAACCTGTGTATGTTGCCATTTTCTACTGGGGAGCTAAGAAAAAGGAGGCTTCAAAAGTATTCACTGATTTTTAAGACCCAATTTGAGAAATGTATGAGCAGATATTTGTTATGTGAAACTGAATATTTGAAAAGTATCTCCCATGTATTTCACTAGAATGATGAAAAACTGACAGAAAGACAATCTTTCTGCACGTTTCAAGCTTCCTGCATTTCTAAAAAAACACCTTCTGCAAAAAACCCAAACAACAAACCAGAGAAAATAATTAACCTGGGAATTTTTTTCTTTACTTGGCTTTAGGCAACTACTTATCATGGAAAAACTCAGACTGGATGGGAATTTACCCCAAGATTCCTCATAATTGAAATTCACAGTTATGAGAGGTTCCTCCAGTGCATTGACAGTAACTTCTTGATGCAGATGGTGGAGGAGCCAACAAGGAGAGGAGTAGTGCTGGACCTTGTACTGATAAACAAGGAGGGACTTGTTGAGGATGTGAAGGTAGGGGGCAGCCTGGGATGCAGTGACCATGAGACGGTGGAGTTCAGGATCGTATGCAGCAGGCGCAGAGACACAAGCAGGCTCACTACCTTAGACTTCACAAGGGCTAACTTTGGCCTCTGCAAGGACCTGCTTGTAGAAGTCACGTGGGATAGGGCTCTAGATGGTAGGGGTCCCAAGAGAGCTGGTTTAATATTCAAGGAACATTTCCTCCAAGCTCAAGACCAGAGCATCCCAAAGAGTAAGAAATCAAGTAAGAGAGCTAGGAGACCTGCATGGATGAGCAGGGAGTTAATGAATAAACTTAAGTGGAAGAAGGAAGTATATAGAACATGGAAGAAGGGGCTGACCACTTGGGGGGAATACAAGAATGTTGTCAGAGGATGTAGGGATAGAATGTACTCTCGGCAAGTGTGCTGAAATACCAAACTGGGAGGAGTGGCTGGCCCCCCCAGCGGGTGGGCTGCCCCCTGCCACTCAGCATGACGTAGACAGGCTGGAGAGCTGGGTGAGTAGAAATCTAATGAAATTCAATAAGG
>NW_010259723.1:0-43854 GCF_000690775.1 Eurypyga helias
GGGGGGGGTGGGAAGAAAAAAAAGAACAGTAAGAAACTTTAGTTTCTGTCAGTTCACACTTTACTACAACATTCCTCTGTAGATCTTCATGGATAATTAAAATGTTCTCCCTTTAGGTTCACTGGATTTTCTGGGCAACCACCCTAAACTTAACAACTAGAGTGAATATATGTACAGTTCCAGTTTAAAACGTGTAAGATGACTTCAAAAGGGTTTTTAGTTGCTGTGCACTATGTTTTTAATAAAAACATCACAAGCAGTTTTTCCTACTTAGTACAGCTATATGAGGACAAAGCAGAGAAAACAGCTATTGTTGTTTTGAACCCTCAAAGCCTGTGGATCCACCACAGGCCCCAGTTTTTCCTCATGCATATTGCCAACAACAAGGATGAAATTAGTCTGTGCAGTACATAGGTGGCTTGGCAATTGGAACTGCCACTTATAGCACTGCTTTGGTGAGCAAGGCCATGGTTTTGGTGTAGATTACCCATATTCACAACCATAAATATATTAGAGTCACAGACACATTGATCACAAAATTACAAAACTTTCCTACTCAGAAATAAATTGACTTCAAGTTATAATTGGTTGCACTAATTTGTGGTACTCAGAGTAAATAGGCATGATAAAAAGCAATGGAAAACACAAACCATCGATCTTTCTGAACCCATGTATAAGCATTGAACTGTAAATGGTTTTGTTCCTCTTGTCCCAGAGCGTGAAGTTTATTTCTCACATAACCAGTCTAGAAAGTACTGTCTTTCAATGTCGTCCCAGAATTAGAGATGATGCATACTTAACCACTTACCAGAATGTCCTGCTGGAAGAAGAAAGCAGTTTTAATGCTCTCTATATTTGATGCAGTTATTGTAATACATATATCTTACTAGTATTCGCAGGATACTGTCCACCATCTTTTTCAGGGTAATCATCAGCCGTCGACACCAAAGGGATGTCAGTTGATACAGAAGAAGTTTCATCATCTGTATGGTGATGGATGAATAATTACTATTTCATTAGCTGAGTTGAAACTCAGTACTCACAACTTCAATTATTCTATACTGCAAGATTCATTCCTTCATTTATTGGTTCAAAAGCAAAGGAAGATACAGACTAGGTTCATCATATAATTCAACCCTATATAGCCTTACTTTACTAACATAGTAAGGATATCACGAAAACAGATTCTTTCAAGAGGAATATGTATTACAGGGATAATGAACATTGTGGCAATGATCTGTTTATGTGATTCAAGCTCTAAGTACCTATACACTACCTGGACAGGGATTCTAGAGCAATGAGTGAAGTTATTTCTATTCCGCTCTTTACTAAGATACATGCTGACAATTAATCAAAAAATCTGAACTCTGCATGTAACCAGAGTTGGTAAGACTTGCCACGGCAAGCAATTGTAATATATGGCATATACCTTGGGGAATGGCTCTGATCCTAGTTCCTTAGGAAGAGAATGTTAGGATTTACCTTTAGTAATGCTAACTACATGAAAAAGCAAGCATAAGATGTCATGAGTATACCACCAAAGAAAAGTCATTTTATAGTCCTAATGCTCCTGCTCAACATCTATTTCTTTATCTATCTATTTATTTATTTATTTTTAATTTCAGTATTTATTGGAAATAATGATGCAAACTACAGTCATCCTTCACTGGTAAGTTACCGGTGATCTGATAAAAAGCCTGTAGTCATAAGTCCCACAGTAAACAGGATGAATTGTATTTGTATCCCTTAGGTTCAATGGCAGCTAGTCTTCAAGCAACATAAAAGATGAAACAGAACACATGCCACTTTCACAAGAAAGTAAGATACAGGCAAGGCACGCTAATTCACTGATTTGTCACCCTGCAGAATGCCCTAGAAAAGAGTCTGGTATTTGCATTTGGTAGGGCTTCATAAAAATAAAATTTGGCTTTATCACTTAAAGGAAGAAGATATTAAAATTCTAATTTGTCATTTTCATATCTCTGTGCATTCTGTAATATGCTATAGTAAGAAGATGTCCTAAAAATAACTCTGTATTTGTACAAAGAGAAATCACTTGTACTGTAAACTCCTTGTTGTTATCACTTGATGTCAATTTGTCCTTTTAGAGAACAGATAAGAATGTTATCCTTATCTCCATATACCCATACCCTTAGCCTCACTAACCTCTCTATGTTTATTGCTAGATTCATTTTTAAGCCTTGAATGAAATAAATATTACAATAAGAACAAGAGCAAATTCTTAGAAGCATCTATTTTCAATATTCCGTGAAGGTTTAGGTGGAAAACTGTGCTGATGTGTTTTGTACTCCCATGCATTCAAAAAAAAAAACCAAACCAAAAAAACACAAACCCTTAGAATTTCAGAATGCTTCTGTTTTCTTTCAAAGACACACATTCTTCTTCTACTTCCGCAGGATACAAATTAGAGATGGTGCTTCTCATTTCCTCATGATACCCTTTAACTAGCGATGTAATCCTTCACTCAGTTACTTTAAAGGGGATATAGTGGCAACCCACTGTCCTTACCAGAATCTTCTCTCGGAATTTCTTTTTCACCCCCTCCAGAAGAATGGTCTGGCAGCTGTGAGACTGGAGTAACACTTCCGTAATATGAGGGGCTGGATCTCCTGGTGGTGGTATCCACGGGAGTTGTGTCATGTGTTGATCCACTACCTATATTTTCATCATCCACACCTGAGGTGGAGGAGTCTCCGCTATGTCGCGTGCCATCTGCGTTGTAACGTGAGCCATCTGCATTGTCAATGACTGTTGGAAAGAGGAAATTAAGAAGCTGATATATCAAGGAGCTATGCTTCAGTAATGCTAAACAGTTTACGTCCTATAACAAAAAGCAAAGAGGAACAGTTGTGGATTAATAGCAGTTCATCCATTTTTGCCATTCTATCTAATCTGTCTAGATCATACATCACTAAACTATGTCTAATGTATATATGATAATGTATATATTTGTCAAGCATATAGGGCCTACTCTGCATCAAACATTTTGATATTTTTATGACCGTTTGATTTTGAACATAAAAACTAGGCCTCTGTAAAGTCAACCAGAATTTTAGAATTGGGACAAATAAATTATTATGAGAATTTTCTTCCACTTCCAGCTGCTTTTCCAGCCAGCAGCTCAAATGAGATGTATAAGGTTGCTGTCTTAAGCAGAGTCCTATATGTCAAAGTAACATTAGCAGCTCTGGGGTTCTAAAACATGTCAAATACCTATATAAAAATGTTTGGTAGTGTGTTGAGGCAAAGCAAGCTCCATAGGATTTAGGGGAAAACAAGAGACTAATTGCTGCCGAACATCTCTTGAATTCTTTTTCTACATGTTTGGCTTGATTTTTAATATTAGGAATTATTTATGTAAAAAAAGATAACCAGATCCTAAAAATGAAACAAATGGCAGGTCTTTCTAATCAATCCAGTACCTATTTCACCCTGATTATTGAGGAAAGAAGTATCTAGTCTTTCAATTGGCTCACACGCTTTGTCCCTTGTTTCTGTAAAAGAAGGAAAAAAGAAGATATTAATTTCAGACAATTGAGAAAAAAGTTATGTGCATACTCATTAATTATATATAATCAGCAAAATATCAGCTTCAGATGAGGATGATTGAAAAGAAATATCCAAATCAAATGTTATTCACAGGTCTATCGATGTTCCCTTTTTGTTCCTTCCTGGGAGGGTGCACCTTCCCATGGGTGAAAGATGATGGCAGCTCACCTGATACTATGCCAATGCAAAGATGATTTTTTTAATGATACTAACATCAAGAACAAAATCAAAAAATGTTACTGCCATTCAAATCATCAATTAATTTTGTTTACAGCTTTCTGTAAAATCTGTTTCCACTGTGAATGTAATAATCTGCTGAAATTCAAGACTCCTGAAGTTAGTCCTGATTTTATCTTCAAATACTGTGTTCAGCATCTGTCACAAGATTATCTACATTTTTCTAATAATTTAGTAAAATATTTCCAACTATTAAACAGTTCAAAAGCTTATAAGAAAGCCCTCTGCTTCTGGCCTTCATCACTCTCTAACTGCTTAATGACTGAATGGAGGTTTGTCCAAGGGCAAACACTGGATGAACCTGCACACGGGACAGCAGCAGCCATGCCTGTGGTCCTGTCATGGCCACTCCAGGCTTTGGAGCTGCTGCAGGTGGCGGCCACCCAAGCATCCCTTAGTACAAGTGTTGTTCACTATAGAAGTTCAGATGTGCCTAGCAGTCTTCCAGTACCTGAAGGGGCTACACGGAAGCTGGAGGGGGGACTTTTTGCAAGGGCCTGTAGTGACAGGACAAGGGGTAATGGGTTTAAATTGAAAGTGGGGAGGTTTAGATTGGATATCAGAAAGAAGTTTTTCACGGAGAGGGTGGTGAGGCACTGGAACAGGTTGCCCAGAGAAGCTGTGGATGCCCCATCCCTGGAAGAGTTCAAGGCCAGGCTGGATGAGGCTTTGAGCAGCCTGGTCTAGTGGAAGGTGTCCCTGCCCATGGCAGGGGGGTTGGAACTAGATGGTCTTTAAGGTCCCTTCCAACTCAAACCATTCTATGTGCATGAGCAGAAGAGCTGAGTGCTATTGCCTACGACGGTTATGTCTTTTAGATTCACTGCTGCAGTGGTTCACTGCACTAAGCCATTGTAATGAACTGCTCTGAAGCTAACTTAGTCTTACGGACAGAAAACGGTTTAGGTTAAAACACACTAATGAAATAATGGGTCAAATTCATTGCTGGTATTATAGACACAGTTCTAGAGGGCGACAAAATGTATTCTCAGCTGAAAAATGGATTATATTTAATACAGAAGCCCTTATTCCAGTACCTTATATAGGACATTACGTATGTTATTGTTAGTTAATCTATATCTAAATCACCATAAAAGCATATACATACCTGTCGCATTGTAGCAGTATGCATCATACCGACCAGTTGTGTTTGCCGAAAGTTTGTAAATGCCAGTATGATTTGCTGCACAAAGATGATAGGGGTTGATCCGTGGGATAACAATATTCCCCACTACAAAACCATACCTGTGAAGAACAGAGGAAAATACACCATATCACAAATTATAGCAGATGGCATAAATGTTCTAGATATCTCAAACATGAAGAAGGTACAAAGAAGCCATAATTTTCGTCTTACATTATTTTTAAAAATTGCAAGATTTTATGCATACTTTTTGTATATGAAGCATGTTCCTTTCTCATGTGTAGCTACCTCAGTCTCCAGCCACTCAACACCATTTTGCATGTAATTTCTACTGGGAGGCTAGTTTCCTATCGAGCTTGATTAGGACAGAAAAATCTACTGCATATAATCAACAAAATACATGTGGAATGATGAGTGAATAAGATGAATCCACAGGCTATAACACTAGTGGGTGACTAATGGGTTATACAGTGTCAACATTCGAAGTGTGAGTAAAGCAGTTTATAATTCCACCTACAAGAAAGTTTCAGAATTGCACAGATAAAAACTGCAAAGCTATGAAACTCACTCCTCCCTGATAAATTGCACCTCTCAAGAAGTAAAACAAAACCGAAACCAAACCCCAGTTCTCGTTACCATTTTATCACACCTCTCAACTAAATATATTGAAGTTAATCAGGTGGTACAGGACTGCAAAATAGTAATAACACACCGTGCATTATGTAGCCCTGTTAACCACAGTCTTCACTGAAATAGATGAGCTCTGCTCATAATACCCACATTGTTCAACTGAAAGATACAGTAAGAATTTGTGGATGGATAAGTGTTGTATCTGAATATTTTATTAAGCTGTCAGCTTTTGCAGGAAGTGATGTGTCTCACAGTTATACTATAAAGTCGCTCAGGTACTATAAATTCAGGCTCCAACCCATCTGTGTGAAATGCCACCAAGTAGTATGTTATGCTCAAAGCAATGAAAATGTGACTCGCTGAAGAAAAAAAAAAGCCCGTCTTCAGTGTCAGGTAATAAATACAACCTCAGACTGAATAAAAAGTGCATTTGCGTTGCTGACAAGGTCTGCTTGCACAGGATGAGCCAATGAAAGTAAGAGGGTGGGAGGGCTGGCCAGAAGGAAGGGAGGAAGGATCCTACCTACATGCCTTACTTGTCCAAATCTGTCCCTCTGCTAAACTGTGAATTAGGAAGAACTGTAACATTAATTAAAACCTACTGCTCCCCAGTGCATTTCCCTCCAATCCTTCTTTCAATTATCTTCATATTTTAACTTCAGAAAAGACTTTCCACATTGCAGAATACTCATCGTTTTTTTCACTAGAAATCTCTACACCCTAGGAGTTTAGTTGGGGTTCAGTCCTTAGTCTCTACATATTGTGCAGTGCTGGACAATTCAGAATGCTGAGTATGTTCATATACTGAAGTTAGAGAAAGAACGTGACTCCTGTGTTATGCAGGACTTTTCCCTCAAAGAATTGTCCTAGCTTTTGTGTGGTACTTTTATAAACAACGTTTCCACTTCTCATGGAAGGCGTTCCTAAGAATTTTCTGTCCGTTGTTCCCTGGCACTATTGTCCACAACCTTTCACCACCATGCAGCCCATAATACTTGTGAAAATGAACGTGCCATATGCTGTCATCAGTGGCAGTGTATGACTGTTTTATGTATAAGAATGTTTTCAAGGCACTGCACATGTACCTCTCCGTGATTACAAATTACTTTGTACAGATACTATTAATTTGAAAGGAACTTTATCCAATACTCATGGGCTTTCAAGCCAGTGCGAAAGAACATTCATGCATTAGCCATTAAAAAATTAAAGTGCCATTGACCAAACTGAAATGAAATAATTCACAGGAAAGACTGCTGATGCCAGTACTATTTCTCATGGTACCAGAATGAAAGTCTTAAAATTCTGGAGAAAAAACCTTCCTACTTCAGTCAGTTATATAAACTCAATTTCTCCACATTTGCTGTTTGTTTTAAATTGTAATAAATTTGATTAAAAAAACCCAAGCAAACTTCACATTTTCAGCTCCTGAGTTCAATCTGTTTTCTGCATGTGAATGTTTAGGATGACTTGCATAGTATGTATATTATTGCAAATTATTTTGTAAAGCAAGATCACATGATCATCTAGTCTTGACATATTTACAGACTATAGGACCATCTTGACTTTATTACTCTTTGAACAGAGGGCATCCTTGGGGAAAATATTTCATCTTGATGAAATTGCAGTGTGACAAAGAATCTACTACAACCCTTGTAAATTGTTTCAGCCAATAATTATTCTCCTTACATATTTTGTTGGATTACTACTCAATTTTTTTAATCCAAATTTTTCTATAACTTCCAGTCTCTTGTTCTGGTTATTTTTTGCTCAACTGAAGCATCTGTATCTAATCTATATTTGTTGCCATATACATTATTAATTACAGAGAGTAATTAAGTCACTTGACAATGTAGTTTTGGTATTTTAATAATTTTTATGGCTGTCTTGTGAAACTTCTCCATTCACACATTATATAAATGCACTGAGGCTATTTTTTCACTGGGATGTTAGGAGTTCATCCCTCACAGTACCACCTGCTGCTTTTTACTGTTTCTTGATAAGACCACATTCCTTTTTCTGTAGGTACCATCTTCAGCCTGTGACCTTACATCAGGTCATTAAAATCATAAATATTTTTCACATACTTTTCTTACCAGTAAATAGGCGATACAGTATGATCTGGACATCTTAAGTTTATTATACTCTTAATCTTTTGTTATCTCCAGATTTTATCTGTAAGAGGTTATAATTTTTTAAAGATAACTGGTAAAAATTCTATGCAGCCAAGGACTTATTTATTGCTGGACCCAGAGCAAACATACACATGCACAAAGATGTTCATCACAGAATACAGCTTACTTGAGGACTGATACAACTCCCTAATTAATAGCTGTATGAAGTCAAGTGTAAACATTACTATTAATCTATGGCATGGATGGATAACATTGTCGTGATATATTATTTTTTTCAAGAATTTCTTTACCTGCAAGTTTCAAATCCAAGTTCATGGGCTTTCTTCAACTGCTCCAGTGTTGATAAGGTACTATTGAGAGCTCTGCAGAGTTCAACTGCTTCAGGTCGTGTGAGACTGTAGCGACCATTTTTCTCAACATGAAAAACTCCTCCATATCTGCAACTTACATTGAATTCTGTTATCGAAAGAAAAGAAAGAAAGGAATTAAAAATTATTGGACTTAATGCTTTACTGAAGACTTGGAAATTATTTATTTTCAAGTACAGTGCTTTCAGTGCAGACCAGCAACAAGTAGCAGCTACCGATTCATTCAGAGAACTAGCAAGTTCCCATCACCTTCTTCATACTTCCCTTCTTTGGGCTGAGACAAAAGCCAAGCCTTCAGCCTTTCCAAAAATAGCAAGACAGTATGTTCTTGTGAGCTATCTAGCACTTTTAACAATAATGTGCAGAAGGTGTAAATACATTGTGAAAGTTTTGAAACCACATTGCTGCAAAACTAACTGAATATTCAAGAGTATTTGAAAACAGTGATCTACCTGAGACAAAAATTAAGGCAGCTGCACAGATATTATGAACTAGAACAACAGTACACTGTTAAATACTCCCTGAAAGATAATATTTAAGCTCTTCTTATTCAGCCTACAGGGGCAGACAAAGAAGCATCAAGTACACATTACAGAAGAGTTCACATGAAGTTCTTGCTCCCTGTTCATTCATCTTGACAGTATTTCCCTCCATTTTGAAAGGCTTCCACTTGCTGAGCTCACACTCACACACAAACATCCTACTGCCGACGTGTGTCAGAGCATCAATATGTACTGCAGTAAGCTTATAGTAAAGTACGTCTTTGATGTGTTTTATTTTAATAATATTCTAAAGTATTTTTAAAATTCAATATTTGCACATGGAAGTAACTTTCAATGTCAAGCAGTATGAGGATAAAAATACTGAATAATTAAAAAAAAAAAAAGGTGCCACAGTTATGTTGTGCAATTTGTTTTCTGGCTTTCAGCCTGGGAACCCTGAACCAGCAGCACATGCAAAGCCTACGGGAAGGGAGCGCCTCATAGAGTTCACTAGACACTGAACAAAAGGCATAAGGGCTAGAGGCTCTGAGGAGATCCCACTCATCTTCATGTTGGAAAGATACTGCCCTCACAATGAAACAGGTACAGGGAGAAATGGTATAATCCAAGGAAAGTCTGTGACTGAGCAAAACGAAAAGAAAATAAACTTTTGTTTATCATCTTTTTTTAACAGGAACAGCTGAGAAACACTTGTTAATAATAATAGTAGTAGCAATAATAATAATAACAACAACAATAATGTGCATGGAGAAAACAGGGAAAGACCAACATTCTTCAAAGCAATGTGAATTAATTTCGCTTCTGCCCCACCTTTCCCTCAGGAGAAAAAGGTGGTTGCAACCCCAGACGAGAATGGCAACTGCAAGGCACACTTAGCCTATTATTACCAGTGAAGAGAGAAGCATGACTCATTTTTATCTTATTTTTAATGGGAGTTCCACGTGCAAGAAAGGGAAAAATAGACCAGACTTCTCCAAATATTAAAAGGGGGTGTCTGTACCATCTATTTGAAATAAAAGATGCCATATAATAATTTTTCTTAAAATACCCAAAAATGCAATTCATGCACATTTGCGTTGACACATTCTATGTGAATAACAAGCAACTTTCCTAATGTTATTTTTGCTTGATGGTCTATTTTCTTCTATAGCACAGATGTGAAAGCAAAGGAGAGTAATCAAGGCTTGCACTCTTCCTTCAATTGCTTGTGTTCATTGAAAAGGTTATACTATGTAGAGTTTATCTACTCGGTGTAAACTGCAAGGAATGTTCCTTGCAGGTAACAGGAAACAATGAGGAGATAAGTAGAAACAAGGAGATGAAACACCATATTGGCCACCATATTGGTAGGAGTCCAATAGTAATGATGACTGCTTGTCCAAAGGAGCACAAAAGCTGTGCATCCAATCTTAAATACTTTTACCATAGGCAACAGAATTAATCATTATGGTTACTTGAGTTGCCTTTCCACAAAAAGAATGTAAAAAATATCTCTTCTCCCATCTACCCTCCAATTATTTAGGCTGACATAAATATTTAATGTAGACAAAATTGATATACTTTGCATAGCTGTTTAACAGCCTTGATGATTGCAGCTCTTAATATTTTTATTATCGTATGTTATAAAAAAATGCCAAGAGGAAATAATTTTTAGGTTTGTAAAATTTATGCAAGACTACCATGTGTTCTTAAAATGCCTACATTTTGACACAGCTGTTTTCTTCCAGGGAAAAAGAGTTCTGTTAAGATTTCACTGATGACAGCCATGTCATGAGAGGTTTTGAAAGCAAGAATGAGAAACTAGTGTGGAAGAGGACACTAACAGCTGCAGTTTTCTTTCCTGGAGGACTTAATGTCTTGCAACAGGGCTGAGTTTCAGAGTCTGAGGAGAAGCTCATGGATGAACACAGAACAGTAGTCTCAGCAAATTCTGACCCATGATTCTGAAACAGTGCAGTGCTTCCACAAGTGTCAGACACAGACACGCACAGCACTGGTACTGGGATAGCTGATGGACTAGAGACCTTCTGCAGCCACATCCCTCACTGACCAGCACCGCATGCTCAAAAGCCATTGCCACGTCTACCTATGAGTCAAAAATGTAGTCAACAGATATTCAGGTTGCAGATCCCACTGGATGTTTTCTTACAAGAACACAAGGAACAGCTGCTCTGCACAGAATGATGTGGCCCATAACTACTGTTATGGGATGGAGATGGTCTCAAAGCTGCCATGTGAGTGACTTCTACTTTGGCTCCGAATATTCCATATTCAAAGCCTGACATTATTTTGGAAGTTGACTAGTCAGCAGCTGTATTAAACATAAATGACCTAAGCAGGAAAAAGGCTTCTCTTTGTTTTTCCCTTCTTAATTCTCTCTTCTGTGTAGAACAAGGCAGGCCTAATAATAATTTGCTAATAATTAAACATACTCTGTAAAGCCCAAGACTTAATATTAAATTTGTGGATCAGATCACAAAGATCTATTTGATTACTTAAAAGTAACAAGCTCAGTGATTTTGGAACTAGATTTGTTTGGAACATCATCATGTCTTCCAATAATTTTAGGCTAATTTCTGAGGAACTTGTGCTATGAAAGTAGATACCACATCTACTCGCTTTGGGTTACATCTTGCCATTCATCACAGATATTAAGTGAGGTTTACTTTTGTTTAGAGTGAATTTAACTCAGCTGTCATCAAACCTCAGCTCGTTCATAGTTTTGAAACATTGCAATATATGCCGCATTACCACCCAGAGAGCCAGTTGTAGTCAGAATCCCACTTATTAGGCAGCCAATTCCTTAAACTCCAGCTGTTGAAAATAGTCTCATTTCCACTAATAGGCTTAATGGAACTATTTGTGGTCTACAGTTATGCACACGTACATGTTCCATGGAAATTCTCAGCCTGGGTCTACAGCATACATAGTGTACACCGGGACACTTCTGGGAAGTATCAGGTTTCTTGCACATGTGCTGGCTAACTGCACTGCATGCACACACCGAAGGGCCAATGTCCCCAGAAAGCCTTGCTCAAGCATGGGAGATCACGTGGGTGTCCAGAAAGCCCCAGGCAAACATGTGGCAATCCAATTCTCAAAAGTGGTTTTCAGACCATCCAATTAGTTGGCACTTTGCCCTAAAGTAACGCTGAGACAGCATACAGACGGTATCTTCTACACCTACTGTTAAAAATGTTGGTAACGTTGCTGTAGTATAAACACTCTGTTCACAAAGCAGTGAATGTGGAAAAAACACTAGAGCAGCACCTAAAACTCACATGACATTTCACAGTCTAAACAAATTGCACAAACCCAGCATCTCCTCTGCGAAGATAATAATTACCACATTTTAAAAATGGCAAAATATACCACCCAGAACTGTGAGGGAACCCAGAGGTTTCACTTTATGTTCTTATATTTTACCATCCAGACAATGGAGAACCTTAATTGAATTATGCAAATATTTCTAGTCATATCAATACAAAACTTATAAAAAATAAAGGCTAGGTTCTAAACTAAATTAGAACATTAAATTCTTTTCTATATGTTGAGGCTTATAGACTAATTTTGAATTAAGAAACTAAAATTATTTCCAAATCCAAATCTAAACACATATTCCATCTTTTCCCATAGTACAGGAAGGTTAAATCTGTCGATTTTATGTTGACATTACTTAGCTGGCTTTAACACCGTTATGCAAATGTTGGATTATTTTCTGTTTCAAGAGACAAAGCAATGCAAAACTCATACTGTGTGACAAACTATTACTGATCCCTCCAACCATTTTGAAGTTTCAAAGGACCTGATTCAGAATGGACTCACAGTGGTATCACAAACAGCACCCAAACCTTCCCTTCTGTCCCCTTGAGTAGCTGGCAGGCTTTGGGAGCTGACATGCCATGATCTTTCCCTGATATCCACATGATTTACTACAGCTGGAAGACAAAATTGTTTAATAATAGCCCTTAAAAAAGGGAAAAAGTACTAGACATGCCTGAATTGCCATCATCATTATTCTCAGTCAGACCATGAGACTTGGGTGACTCAACCCAAAACCATGGAATGCCCCTAAGCCTTCACTGAGTTTTATGAGCACAGAGAGCATTAACACGGGCCATTTCTCCCTGTCTTTCCGGGGATTTGTAGTGCTGTCTCAAGCAGCTGCATGCAAGCCCTTCTCTGCTATTGCCATTCACATATCTAAACCAGGCTCAATTAATACTTTTCAGCCAAAATCACTAACTCCAGTTTCACACATAATTTGCTAGCTAGAGACCACTGGTGTGATAGAATTGGCTGAGACAGACTGAAGAGCATTGTCCTTTCATGAAAGTGTGAGTTACACCCCGATTATTAACTCTAGAGACTTGTTAGAAACTGTCACAGTAGGAAGCCAGGTGCAATCTCTATTTCCACCCAGGTTCTGCAACCCTTATGCATAATGAGTAACACTGACTCATGCAAACTCCTCCCATTGGAATCCATTTTCCACAAAGAATTTTGATCTACTGTATGGATGTTTTATGCACTACTCCCTGCTTTTCATTGTTTTCAAGACAATACCTAGAGGTTTCATTCCCTAGGTGGATGCTGTCTTATGTTGAAACAAAAAAAGTTATTTTAACAACTGCAAGGATACATCAAAGCAAATGAAGTGGAAGATTCACAAAAACCCTGCCCTCCTTAAACACAAACTTGTAGAATACTTAGACACAAGGTTTTAACAGACTTCTTGGTAAAACCACAGTCTGCATTGCATGGCAACCAGGAAATGTTAGTGTTCTGTTCTCATGGGGATTTTCCTTTTTGGTTTGTGGTTCAAGATGATTGATAGGTCACCAGGATGTGATAAATTGGGGCTGAAAACAGGGACAGAAGTAGGGGTTTGATGGTGCAGAGACTTCTGACTCTTTGCTCTAACAGAATATAGTTCTTAGATTTATTGTAAGGACTTTGTTCTAAATTTATTAAACAGATTTCAAGCTCTAGGCAGATATACATGCGCAAACGTTTCCTTATAATCACAGATTATTTAATCTTGTACTGACACTTCTGAACAGGAACAACAAATAGTTTAGCACTGATATCTAAATTTTGACTATTAGCACCTGCTTTAATGCATGCTAGTAATGAAGTAACGTGGTGTATTGGAAACAGATTATTAAAGAGCCTTCTAGTAACAATGAGTCTTCTCCATGCAAACCTAGAATTTGGGTCATATGAGTCTTTAAGATCCAAGAAGGTCTGGACAGTTCAGATCTTGCCTTTCAGATCAGACCTATCTCCAGCTGATGCATGGGGTTTTTTAAATGTTTATTTGGAAACTACTTCATGGCTAAATAAGAATGCATAATTTGCTCCTGACTAGAGAAAGTGCCCTCTGAATGCAAAATTTCATGTGAGATGGATTTATCAAACATTTCAAGATTCAGGATATTTTGACCATAGATATACCAACATATTCCAATTACCGTCATTTTGACATATTCTGGGAGAACTGGAATGTACAGAATATCATTCAATTATTACCTAATACACTATGATACACAGGGGCCCGAATGGCTTTATTCTTTGCTGAGTATTCCACCATTTCTTTAGACGCTATTAGTAAAACCATTCATTTAAAGCATTTCACAGTCCAGACAACTGTAGTAGGATAGAGAGGCTTCCACCTTTATGTCAGAAGTTGGATAAAGCCCAGATCAGTAGTGATGAAAACCACTGGATAGCTGTTTGCTAGGTTATGTAAAATGATTCATTAATCCCAGCCCCAGTCACTAATAGACACGTGTCGACATCATAAAAACACACCTATCCCTAAAACCCTCAGGGCTTGATGAGGAAAGGAAAATTGTGCTGGGAAAATTGGACTCTAAATTGGGATGACTACGCACTGATCGAAATCTCAAAGTCAAATTCTGCAGGATCCACGTGAGTTAAGCAAGATGTGTCTATAAGGCTTCAGTCTTTTACCATCACAACAAAAATGCACCAAGGGTCAAGCACATGTATAGTCATTTCGTGTGTCTGGGTGATGTTTTTTTGTTCTCCGAGTTATGATATTCTTGCTCTGCTAGACACCATTCTCTATAGAAAGCAGAGAAACAAATCTGGAAATAAGTCCATAGGCCAGTTTTCTCCAAATAGTGGCAGTGAAAGTAAGTCTTTACAGATTCTTGGGAGTTGTCAGATGAAATACTTTCCTTGGGGTACTGCCAAGCTGTGAAACCTAAAATGATTTATAGGAAATACATTTCCAGATTTAGTGGGAATAAACCATATTTTCAGTTTTCAAGGCATCCCTTGTGGGTACTTAAATAACGCAAAAACACGGGTGTTGTTTTTCAATTTGAAACTGCCTTGTATTTTAAAACTTAATTAGTTTGCACAAATAAAAACAATTAAGTTTAAAAGTTTCCAGGGTTGCAATATAAGTAGATGGTTTACAGAACCCAGTTCAAAATTTCCCTGTAGAATTTTTTTTTTTTTAAATTCATATTTTCATTTCAGTTTGGCATAGGAAAACATTCTAAGTCTTGAATTTTTTTTCATAGGAGAAAAAAAAAATATGGTTATATTCCTAATAGATTGTTGATATTCAGGGGAAAAAATTCTCTGCTCAGCGGGCTTTTTAAAGACAGTGAAGTCCAGGAAAACACTTTAAAAGGAATTTACCTACATGTTGCAAGAATTGCCTACTATAAATAGAGAAAACATAATCTTAGTAGTTGGGTGTGGTGACAAGAAAGTGAAGATGTTTCTTCATAGATCCAAAGGTATCGAATCAGACCTTTCTTTGAAGTTGTGCCAAAGCTGTTCCTACTACCCAGTTATATTTGAGTACCTAATAGTTTGGACTGAAAAGGCAAATAAGATAGTAGTTTTTTCACTCTCCTGTATCATGTTATCTACATAAAAAGTCATCACATAGCCATGGTAGCCCTGTGATCCCAGTGGGCTCAAGTGGACCACTGAAATGAAAAGGAGGGATGTGGCTGGATATATAGACAGTAGCCAGAGAGGGATAAGTCGTAGTAGGAAGATCTCCTTCCTCCACCAAATGTCCGCAAGTATTCCTTCCATTTCCATGTTACTTCAGTAAGCGCAAACTGGAAACAGGATGTGGGACAAAGCTCAAGCTGTTGACTTGTTCTAAATTGTTCTTCTTAACGAATCTGCCTACTGGCCACCAAGGTCATTGTCTCTGCATCTGTTTACTGATGGGCAAAAACCTTCAGTCTCTTCATCTGATAGTTTTCCTGGCTACTAATTTTAAGAAGTGGGGCTGGGGGTGGCCACTATTAATGAATCAAGTGTTCATAGAGTCCCTCAAAATGCAAGTAAATACAAGAAATACGTTTAATTCCTCAGCAGTTGCTATGGGAAGAAAACAGTCTGCTAATGCATCTACCAAACATACTTTATCTGCTTGGCTACTGTTGCTCTGGTAAACATCCTGTGTGAGCCTATACAGTGTCATCACTTACGATAAACTTCCTTGCTGCTGACATTGTTATTCTTTTTGTAATAGTTTCACTCAATAGTGAGTTGAAAGTTTTCAGATGACATTAGGACACGGTACAGCTGTGCAGCACCTCAGTGGAAAAACTGCAGGCAGTAAAATCATAGCCCTGGAAATAGACAGTTATCAGATATCCCCCCTCAATGATGATGAAAACATAATCATCTTTGTCGATACAAGGAAAGCTTCAGGCCTTACAATGAGTAGTCTAACCCCAAAGGCTGAGTAACAGGGACTGGGAAGTGAATCAGTTGGGATCAGTTCCATGCAATCCAGGTGAAGAAACATACATGAAACAAAGGTGGTGAATAATAGTTGGGGTCTGATTTTCATTGTTTGACTGAAAGCAAATTATTCAGTCATTTGGGATAAAAGCAGATGGGATAAAGTGTTGCTCGGCAGACAGATCCCCGGTCTGCAGCTCAAAGGGCCGCATGCCTATTCCCTACTCTGTCATTTACCCACCGATATAACCTGGATAAGCCAATTCATCCCTCTTTATCTCAGTTTGCAACTAACCTCCTTAATAAAGCAATTTTAGATTTACTGATAAAGAATGCTGTAAGAGCAAAGAACTATTACATTGGTATTTTACATTCCGCCTCCATCTAAGCTTTGACAAGTCACAGGAAGCCTGATTTCAGTTCTGTGTTTATTTAGATAAGAAATTAATACAAAATCAGACCTATGATTAACGAGTCCAAATAAATGACAGATTTTGAATTTTAATTACTATAGTATGCTACTCAATAGTAATACCAGGTGTGATTTGAAACTATTTTTCACGTTACACTGAATTATTTTTTATTCTTATTTTTCAGTAAACAATTTCTAAACTAAAACCCTCTATTTTTTATATTTCCTCTGCTCCTCTGAGTTATACAGGAAAACCTCTAATAGGTATTCTCAACATTTTAAACTCATTTGTACAATAAGTTCATTACAGAAAAGCAAGAAATGATCAAAACTGAAAAAGAGAAGAAAAGACGTTGAATAAGAAGTAGAAGGTCTATTGAGTTTAACAAGGCCACTTTGCAAGAAAACAAGAGGAAGGAACCCCAAGAATCTTTTAAAAGCTCTGAAAGCAAGCCAGTGAAAACAAAGATAACATTAGTCTGGCAGACATACTAAAATGAATAAGGCTGTTTAGAATATGCCTCACAATGTGAGACATGTCAAAGGACAAATGATCCTTGCAGACTTCCTAATAACAAATAACGGCAGGAGAAGACTACCCAAACAGGAGACATATGAGTACTTATTCCAAACAGATTTCCCACAATGCAGATGAACTCATTCCCAGTTTCTTTCACAACATCTCTCAATTTTTATTCAAATGTCTTGGAAAATTAAGATGAAACCCAACCTTTTTGTAGAAGTTTCTTGTACAAATTTACAAGGAAGGACCTTACAGAACAGTATGAAGTAGCAGAATATTAACCACTTAAAGCAGGGATAATAATCGTTAATTGCCTATCAATTTTAATATTGTCTAACAATCCATTGAATTCGGCCTGCTAGAAATCAAAGAGGAGAACCAAAACCTCCAATGTAACACACGATATAATGACATATAAAATTCAGACTTCTCTGATTAGAGCTGTATTAGGCTATAGCTGTAAACTTTGTATGCAACTTTGCAGTTTTAAAGATGGATAAAACACCGCTTTTGAAATATTTGTGATTTTCACAGCAAAGTACAATAAGGTAGAGTATCATCTGCATTCTCAAATTGTACAGAATATGGAAGAGTTCTAAGTCCCAACAGGTTTCTGGATGAATGATAAACAAATCAAAACCAGAAAATGAATAAATTACTTATTAGAATCAACTGTTATCAAAAAGCCTCTGACTTGCTTCATGATGTTATACTGGAACCCTGCTTTCTTTCCACAGTGGGACTTTGGGTAACTTCTGCTAGCAGGGCTGTCCTGAGTAACACTGCTAGCAGTGTTATTGTTACTCACGAGACCTTACAAATGGTGTGATTTGAAGAGATCAGAAACACTGGATGTGAAAGTAAAGAAACAATCAGTGAAAAAGCTTTCCTTGAAGAACAGATCATGGAAGAAGTCTGATGCGCTTAATTCACAGGCAATAATGAAAGATGAAAGTTGCATATTCAGCTGTGTGTACAAGCTATTGCAGTTTCAGTGATGGAGACTGGGTTGAACTTAGTGTGTTCCTCTCCATAAAAACCCAAGAAACACCCAGCCATAAGAACATTTTTCAATAGTTGGATTGCAACCATGGTGCTCTCAGAAGCTTTGGGAAAGATACTACACACTCTTTAAAAAAATAAAACTCATGAAATGCACATTTCATTATCACTTGCTGAAGACCTGGAAATTTTACTCTGGAAATCTTAGGACAGACTAAGTAAAAAAACCTCCACAAACAGAGGATTTTCATTGGCAGAAAGATTTGCCTTGGGATCTGAAGTATGGTTCAAACAAAAAGGTACCTTTGGAAATTATCACTTTGTAAAAAACATGTAAGTATTAACACAATCTACTTAATCAAATCTCAACTAGAATCTATAGAAATCAATGAGAAAGGTATTACACTACCTTAAATCAGTGCAAGCTTTTGATGATGGGAGAGAACATTGTTACATCCACTATTCCCTCTGTTTTTTCCTAATACCAGAAGGGCAGGGATCCCATAGCCTGTAACCAGAATGCCTAGGCCAGCAGGCAATTTCTACTGGAAATTTTGGTGGCAAAATGTTTCTATTTTCTGTACTCTGTGTCACTCTATCCATCCAAATACTACAGCTTCAAGAATCTTGAGATTTATACCAAAAATACTGACTAGTGAGAAACTTGTCTAAGATGCATGTAGGTTATTTGTATCCCAAGCTAGTTGTTCAGTTAATAATTCTTACAGTCAGTTTTGAATCTTTTACAATGGGTTTATTAAAAAGGTATGTTTAATAACATGACATTTTAATCTTACAGATTAGTAATTTGTATTAGATTAGTATGTACACAATGCTGTGGCTATCACAAATGTGATGAGAATAATAACATGCCTTGGGTTTAATATATTTTTCCTTTATATAAAAAAAAGAAGTTTAAATAAACTTAACAGTTCATGAGAGACAGTGAAGATTCATTTGTGTGAAGGAAGAACAGGAAAGAGATATTGGGAACATGGCCTCAATATTCTGTGAATTCAAATGCTACGTTAAATCCTTCATATATTTAGGCAGTGGAGATATGTAAGGGCACCATGCTACTGTTTGCATGTGATCATCCTCAAAAAGTGATGCATCATTTGTTTCCCTTAATGCTGGAATCGTTGTGAAGCCAGTGATTTTGCTGTGATGCTTGTTGATTCTAGTAATTTTCTATTTAAATGTGATATAACTGGATTTTATTAGAAGATCCAAAATTAAAACAATGATTGATTGGCAAATGATACAGTCATAGACCTCAATTCAAGTACTGTGAGTTTCATGGCATTGGAAAGCATCATGAAGTCAGATTCACTCTAAGCAAGAATCAGTTCCAATAGTAAATCAGGAATAAGTCATCTTAATAAACACAAAATCCTAGATAGGTAGTAATTTATTATTAATAAAGTCCCAAAAGATTGTTTTCTTCCCACCAAGGAAATTACTTCCATTCTTGAAGCAAAATTTGTTGATTTGTCGGTCAAATACACTATACAAAGCAAAAAACTGATTTTGTGGTACCCATTATTACCATGTGATACTGAGTATGAACAGCGAGCTATATACAGTGCAAAAGATAGATTGAGACCAATAAGCTTCTATCAGAGCTGAACAGGAAAGCAAGCTCCTAAAAGACTCTGAAATCAGAAGTAAGAAGATCTCATCATGTACTTGAAAAAAATAAAAACGGGAAGTTCTTTTAAAAAAGGAGAGATGTCTCTTTAGAACAGCAGAAGCAGCTGTCACAGCGTGGAACCACTTTTCCAGATGATCTGCTACCAGTCACTGTGTATGGATCTCATTTGTCTTTCTTGAACAGTCTGAACGCATGTCTTAGACACTCCTCACTATACCAGTTCCTGAAACACTGCCACTTCAGCTGGCTCAAAACTGCTTGCTCTGTAAGGATATAGCAATCAAGTCAAGATACCATACCAGTTAAGTTAAAAAGCAAAAGGCAGTCTGACATTATGACTTGAACATGTTGCTCTGACTACCATTGTGGACAAATTTGTATCATGTCAAGGGTGGAAAAAAGGTGTTCATATGTTGCCTTGCAATCTCTGTGAGCGAACAGTAATATGATTGTGACTGATGTTGATAAAGTGGCATGACCTGACCACTATGAGTAATAAAGTCAGATAAAGTACTTGACTGATACTGTTAATAAATTCACTGCAGGTCTGCATACAAAGGGTTGTAAGGGTATTTCAAAAATTAGGAAAATACTTAGCTCTTACTCATAAAGAATATTTTCTGACACAGACTGTCCAGATGAAGTCAGGATTGTGTAGCCAGGCTCAGTGATGGATTACCAAAGAGTAACTGAACAGTTAGCTTCATATTTTTAAGATAACAGCTTTCCAGAGAATTCTCTGATCCTCTGTACTTGTTCATGTCTGCAACAGTAAGAGAACGTTTGCACAAGGACTTTTTTTCTTATGGATAATAATAATGTTATTTCAGCTGAAATAGCCCCATATATGAAATCATAGCTGCTTTCTGAAATTCAATCAAGAGAGGCACTAATCTGATTGATGGAACACCAGGCTGCGACTTAGGAGAAAATGTTCTACTGGGGGACTTATTTTGCTTTTTCTCTGTCTCCCTGCCTGGGAGGTGGGGATAAAATCACTGACTTCCAAAAGGCTACCAAAAAATCTAGCTGTCTGCTATCAGCATATTTGTCAGTTCGCTTCTTTCTCACTAGCTAGGATGGTCTTTGCTCTATTAAATAACACTGTATCTAGACTTGAAATTTTAAGTTCTGTGGTAATTTAAACACATTCAGTCTGATTCAACCATGTTGAATGTGTTGATGAAACACACCAGATAAGACAGTAAACCCCTCTAGACCAAATACTGTAATATTTATGTGAACTCCATGTAACAAAAGAAAAAAGAACACTACACAGAACAAAATTTCATCAGAGACACCACCTGTTTCTGAAGTCATACACTGAGAATGCATAAGATGTCACATCTCTTTCAAGAAGAATTCATGTTCTTCTATGGTACTCAGAATTATCCAGCAGATGACATGTGGAAGGAACACATCTCAGACGTGTTGATGTCAAAATATTCAAATGTGTAAGGTGCTATAAGATATATTAAGAAGAGACCACTGCATTTTGTTACACCCACCTTGAGTTTTGAAGATGTGGATGTGTAGTAGATGATGATAAAATCAAGTAGATGTTATCACCAAACACTCTTGTAGGTTACTGATGGATATAACCCTTGCTGGGCCCAAGACTTTCAAAGGTGTGGCTATGCTATATTTTTTAAAAGGGATTGTGACAACATAGAAGCAACTGACGAAAATACTGCCTATATTTTTTTTGCAGGTTAATCTAGTCAGGTAGAGAGAGGGGGTTTTAACTTTTCCTTCTTTGCTCAGAAAAGGAAATCAATTAAAGAATTAAATCAGTTGCAAAAGTAAAATTTTGGATATAAATTCCACTGATCTTTAAGGGCACTGTTGTAACATTTTACCAGTATGCATTTTCTGTATGTAATATTTTAGGTACTCTGTACTAATTTACCATAGAGCTGTCTCCCACTGGCATGTATATGAGTAATAAGAATTGCTGGGAAATATAAAAGAAGCGAAAAGATCTCCAGCTCCAGAAAGAAACACAAATTACTTGCTATACGAACCACATGGATAAAAATATACTCTCAGCAAAGCATTAATAGAAAACAAATTTGGATTCAATCATTTGTCTTAATAATCTCCAGTCACAGGACATGCCTCCTGCCAGAAAACAGGACAATCAGACTTTTCTCTAATGCACATGAAGCCACAGAGACAGAAATTGCTGTCTAGCACTTATGCCTAGAGTTGCTCTGGAAAAGTCAAATAACTGTGCTTCCATGATCCTCTAACATTGCCTCTGCTTCACTGTTTTTAAAACCAGCTAGTGCTGTGCTCTGTTCATCTTGAACACAAACGGTATCACTACTACATAATGTGTGAGACTGGAGAAGTCAAGGAGATGCTGAGGAAAGCAACATCCACTGTGACCTTTTCCTACCCAATAAGCACCCAGGAAATAGAGACATAAGAAAAAGAATGAAAAGAATTGACTTAACAGAAATGTCAGGAGACACAAAAATCATCATACACACTCTGAGAAGAGTTCTCAACATATTACACCACAACAGTGAGAAAATGGATCCAGGGTTTTCTGAGGCAAGCCACAAAAGCAGGAAAGAAACTTCTCTCTAGGCAGTCATCATGGGAAGGTGTTTCACATGCTCATATCTGTCTGTTACTGATTTAATACAAGAATTGTGAATTGGATAGCTGCCTGCCTAAAAACTTAGCTGTGTCCATTCAGTGATGAACTGGAACCACCAAGTATCTACTCTCTGTAGGTGATAAAATGATTTTGTTACATTCTGGAAAAGAGGACTTTAAATGTTTAGAGATCAGTATGAGATTTCAAGAAAAGTATTTTTATTTTCCGTGCTAGAAGATGTTTTGCACCTCCCAAGAAGGCAAAGTGACTCTTGTTAATGCAATATGAGTGGTATTTTGTTAATACCAATCTCCTGAAGTCACCGGATGCTCCTGCCCTATTAGCCTGATGTTCGACACAGTAAGTCAGACTTGCCAGCACAGTAGGCCAAAATCAAAAGAAAATAATAAAAAATATAAATAAGAGATTATTTTCTTCCCCATTTAAGCCTTTTCTAAGGCCTGTCTCTTCCAAGAAGAACTTGGCCTTTACATTTCATTCTGCCTGAGAATGACTAAGCTACTGGGCAGAAGTTTTACTGGATAAATGGATATAACCTTCTATCACAAACAGAGGCTGACAGGAGTGTGTCAGATTTATTGGACTGCTTCAGCCAGATGTGCCAGAGAGATGGAGATGGATTAGTGGGGAAAACAGTAAATATGTGCGAGAAGCAGAAGTAGTTGTTCAAAAAAAGATGTGAACATTTAGAAGATATACCTTGAAACCACCTGGATAAACAGTTACTGCACAGTGACAAGCTTTTCTGGACTTGTAGCTTTCTGGCCATGTGGCCTTCTGGCATTGTGACCAGGTGGCCCACCATTGGGTTAGAGACAGTAGGTCTATTCTTGGCTCCTCCTCTGGCTTGCTGGGTCATTTTATGCCTCTCAGCACTCAGCTTTCCCAGAGTATCAAGCCTTTATGTACAAATACCTCCAAGATTTCAAGAAGACAGAAATAATACTAGGAAAATTGCTTCAAAGAGGAGAGAAACTTGACTAAATTTAAGACATCATTCTTCATTTAATTATTAAATCAATTTTAATGTTCTTGAACCTACAGAAGTGTTGTTTGACAGTAGGACAAAAGATCTAAGTCAGTTTTCATTTGCCAAACAGCTTCCAACATCCCTAATCATAAAAAGATAAGTCTTGAATATGAACTTTTTAAGAAAATTGTACTTCACATTCACTGTTGACTAACAGGAACCAAGTACTATTGAACTGAAAATAGCTGCCAGTCTTCAGTGTGTGTTTAGATAGCACATACACAAGTACCACGGATAAAACTGTCAGAGCGACAAACAAAAGCTTCATCTAATTTTTATAGCACTGCTACTGGAGAAATTGATTTGAACAGAATACATATTATTTAACCTCTATGTTCTAGATGTTCCTATGTGTCCAATTCATGCGTATGAAATACATAGGAACAGAGAGCAAAGCCTACATTTAGAAATACGAAGACTCAATAGCGAAAGAGGCTTTTTTCATACACTTACATGCCTGAGTGAATGACGGAAAAGGGAAAGGACATGCAAATTAATGGTGGATACCTAATCAAGCAAGAGGAAGAATGGGGAAATGAGTGAACGCCAAACATTAAGATGAGCTCAGGCCTCACCCGCAGTGTCTTCATTATTAATGAATCAACTTTCTTTATAATTGGCAAATACTACTTTCCCTTGAACCCGCCCAGTTAACTATTCCATATTCCTTGTGCAGAAGCTTCACCCCGAGGACTGTGATGGACTTGGGAAGACCTGGCTGCCCCAAGCTGTGATGGACTGCATCACTGCCTTAGTCTCCGCATACCACGATAGGGATACTCCATCTGGTAGATAGATGCACATCGGCCGGCAACAATGAGTAGGTAAACGACTAATCACTACCATCACAACCACCCCTATGGCACTGTTGAGCTATATTGCATTTACATGCTGTAGGAAAAGCAGCTGCCAGCTTGCTTAGTCTGTTTTGAGTGGGCATGTGGGCTCTTCCAGCTCTCTGAAAATGACTGTACTCATGCTGCTCTGGCAAGCGTGATACCAGTCCCTTGCTGATAATCCTCCCTGGCAGGAAGATACGTTCTCTCATAGAGGCTGCCAACTTCAGGCTGGTGCTTGACTTTGAGACCCAGATTTGAATAGCAGCTTGCTTGCTACCTGGACAGAGCTTGCTCTCATCTGCCCACAGGGTCCTGGGTGGCCATAGACCATATGCTGAGCTCCAGGTAACCTCGCACTTGTGTATGTGAATGCTGCAAGAAACTATTAATTACATCTACCCACACATACCACACCCTGTTTCTTTACAGACACATACCCATTAACAAAAACAAAAATAAAAAAGCCCCCTAGGAAAATATGCTTCTGAGAACCGGTTTTGCTAACATGGTGCCACTATGAAACATATGTAATCAACAAAAGCTATGTCACCGAAGATTTTTTACTATTATATCTTCTGTATAGGGCAGCTTTTTATTTACAAAACCAGGTATTTAGTAAAACAGATATTAACTGTGTGGTTGATGATCGCTAGCTAATGCCCTTTTCCTACGCAGCTGTCAGCCTGTACCCTGGCAACCTCTTTTAGAACCATCTCACATTGCTTTTGGCACAGTATCATTAGCAGAAAAAGAGACGGAAGTTTTACCACAGCTGCTGTCTGTCTGATTTTTTTTTTTCTGTTTTGCAAAGACACAACACAGTCTCTTAGAGCCAGCTAACGACCCTAGCTCAGTCATCAATAGGAGGAAAGAAAAAACTGAAGCAATTTATTTTTCAAACTGAAAATGCAAGTAAAATTCAGGTCTCTGCGATTTTTACTTGGAATTGGTGGGGTTGCTTGAGCTCCCATGTTAGCTATTGCTATTTGCTATAGCAATTTGTAGATTGTTCTTCAACTCCTTTCTCCTTTTTTTCCCTGTTTCACAATGTGAGTGTTGAAGGTTATTGTACTGAAATAAGATTGCTGCATTATATAATGCGGTCAGTGTTGTCATGCAGAGGAACTGGAAAGTCCCAAAGCCAGTGCATACAAAAGAAAGTTCAATTAGGTTCTTAATTGTAAGCACAGTCTCCAAAAATGACTACAGGTTTCGTTAGGCAGGAAACAGTCATGGAGTTTTGAACTTTAAATTGCAATTAGCTGAACTTTCAGTCTGACTGAAAAGATACTCCAAGGAAATCCCCTCTTTCTCTCAGTTGCCATTTCAAGTTGCTGCCTGCAACCTCCTCCATACAATGAGCTGCTCTGCCGTCCCTTGGGTGGCGGCAGCTCCAGCAGCCCTGGCAGGGGAGAAAAATTACAGCCATCTGCTACTGATATTACTACTGATGCCGCCGTGTGGAGGCCTGTGATTTGGCAGGAAGGAAACTGATAAACACTCAGGACTGACACAATCCTCTCTGCCACCAGTATTAGCAGCAGCCATAATGGTCACTGATAATTACAGTGTCTGATGGCTTTGAAATTGCTATTACCTCCACGCAAGTGAGAGACAACTGCGTGTTAACGGCTGATGAACTTCTGGTCTAGGCTGGAAAAGTGACTAGCAGCTACACTAAACTGTCTTCCTGCCTACAGTTGTTGATAACCAACGGAGAACAGTCCAAACCACCAGGTATATCGCAAAAAGAACCCTTACAGGTAACGGCAAAAAATAAAATAGATGGTGGATGTGGGTTTTACTTGGTAGCAACCATGATGTATGTATCAGATATGTTGGTGACAAACCCAGCTTCTCACTTGCGCCTCTCACTTCGCTGGCCTTCAATTGGAAGGTTGAAATTCTGTAGTCTAAGAATTCAATTTAGTGTTGAAAAATGAAATTTGATAAAGCATGCTTTCAGTTACCAGCTGATGCTAAAATATCACGTGTTTTGAACACTGTGAATTGTTCCAGTACAGTGTTGCATTGTTTTCACTGTAGGAAAGATTACTGTGGTGGGTCATGTTTGCTTCATGATTAACCTCTCTGTGAAGTTACAGTTCACAGGTAACTATGTACATTTAGTCTTGGTCCTTGAAAAAGCAATATAAGAGAAGAGTTTGGCAGAACACCTTCCCTCACTCTCTTGCATAGGGTTCTCTTCAAAAAAAAGCCAATGCTTTGTAAATAATGGAATACATGTCATATGAAATGGAGAATTATCATCTTCCAACTTGACTGTATTTTCAAACACTTATCCATTACTGCAGGATCAGAAATGTGAGGCAAGACAACCCAAAACCAAATGGAGAAGCCTTCTTACAGCATCTATGCAATTACCAAAAGCTTTTAAGTTCTTAGGCTGACTTATCATAGAATCATAGAATCATAGCATCATAGAATGGTGAGGGTTGGAAGGGACCTTAAAGCCCATCTAGTTCCAACCCCCCTGCCATGGGCAGGGACACCTTCCACTAGACCAGGTTGCTCAAAGCCTCATCCAGCCTGGCCTTGAAGACATCCAGGGATGGGGCATCCACAACATCTCTGGGCAACCTGTTCCAGTGCCTCACCACCCTCTCTGTGAAGAATTTCTTCCTGACATCTAATCTAAACCTCCCTGATTTCAATTTGTACCCGTTACCCCTTGTCCTATCACTACAGGCCCTTGTAAAAAGTCCTCTCCCAGCACCCTTGTAGGCCCCCTTCAGATACTGGAAAGCTGCAATGAGGTCTCCTCGGAGCGTCCTCTTCTGAACAAGCCACCAACAATTGGGCTGAACAAGCCCAATTCTTGCAGCCTTTCATCATAGGAGAGGTGCTCCAGCCCTCTGATCATCTTCGGGGCCCTCCTCTGGACTCGCTCCAAGTGGTCAATATCCTTCTGATATTGAGGGCTCCACAGTTGGACGCAGCACTCCTGCTCCTCTCCTGATGAAGCTCTCTGTCATTTTTTCCATGCTTCTCTACAATGTATTCCACTACCAGTCATCTACAATAACAACTAAAATTATCTTTTCTATCAGGGAAGAAACAGCAGTTACCACAGGTCTTCTACTCCTTCTTCTTACCTTTTAGCACAATTACCAATACCTAAACCGTCCTTTAAAGGTGCTTATCTGTCCTTATCTAATCTATATTTAAAAACAACGTCTCTTAGCAACTTTTTTTCAAAACTAATTACTGCTGCTGTCTAGCCACTCCCCCTGAACACCATCTCTTCTCTGGCAAGAACACTGCCATCTTCCATTGTTTGCTCTTTGATTTTTAATTAACCCATATCCCACAGAGCTCGCCAGTGCTTTTCCCTCTGCCATGTCAGCAACACAGTTTTTACTTTTTCTAATTTTTCACCTATCTACAGGCTCCACTCCTATCCTATATTAGCTTCACTGCTGCTACTAATTTTTTTTATTCCTAATTTAATTTCCCCTGTTCCTGACAGTTGCTATCCAAATTAGTGGAAATGTCTGCAGAGGTTTACACTAGGTTCTTGCTTGGATAAATTTCAGATTTCTTCTCTAATTTAAATTCTTCGAGACTTCATGCTGTCTATATAACTAATTTTAGCTGCTTCCTGCAACTCAACATGTCCCTTGCCATACAACCAAACATCCCTTTGAGATCTACATTTTTCTTCACTGTATTTTCCTGCTTTATTGAATAAGTTCTTTCATTTAAAATGGCAGTGTCCTTCAATGAAAGCGATTTTTTTACTCCTTCATGAAATTTCTGAAAACTCATCTTTTCTACAGGTAGTTTTATCAGTAATGAGTACATGATTCTCGCTGCTGTTTATACCTGTCTACCAGCACCTCAGAATATCTCATCCTGCTGGCACATTCTTGCTACAGTGGAACCTCATGCATGTTTTGGTGAATAGATGAATAACTGCTTTATTAATACTGTCTTCAAGTCCTGGCCTATAAATGTCATGGGAACTATTCTGGAAAGCAAGGCACACCAGGTATGGAGGAACATTTCCTTTAACCTTGGCTAGAGCTACCGGTGGTTTTAAAAGCATTTAGTTTAAAAAGTTCTTCCTCAATTGTATGATGCTATCTTTCCTCATTAAGCCTTTCTCTGACTTGCCGTTTTCAAGGTAATGGTTCTGCATTGTGGTGAACACCTGCAACTAAAGAATCAACAAGCATTTCTCCAAAGACTGCAAGACAATCCTCTGCCATGGTTTGTTGTCTGAGAGTATTTCAAGGGCTGGTATACAACCTTTCCATTAAATGATGATGGAAGTTCAAGTGAACTTTAATAAAGCCTATTTTTTTACAGCTTTGGGAAAACAGCCAAGATACACACTGTAAGGACTAAGTGAAAATAAACTATTACAAAGAACTTCTTCAAACTGCTTTATTTACAAATTTACGTGACGCATATGTAATCCAAGAGGCAGGCAGATCCCTTCCTTTGTGACTGACTGATAGATAGAGTAGAGCTGTCTCAGAGCCTTACCATGTACTGAGGCTTTGCTACCTCTCCAATGCTAATAGCTAAGCTCCTCCCTCCCATTCATGGACTCATTCTCCCACTTTTCACTTTTTCTTTACTACTACTTCCAGACCAGCTTCTTCCAGTTTGGGGTTCCAAATTATAGATTTGTTTTGTCATAATCAAGGAAAACTTTGAGAGAAATATTTTTACCAATACATAATGCTCACACGGGAACATCTCCCGCAGAATCATCATTAACCAACTTGTCAGCATCTCTATCCTCCTGGATCCAGACTCCATAGACACCAAAGATCACGTCAATACCATGGGTATGCCATGGTCACATGTCAGCAACAGCATGGTCACAACAGCACAGATGTCAGGATGAATAAGGTTTTCAGCTGCTCTCTATATCTCATTCTTCCTCTAGTAAACATGTTAACAGTCATCCCAGGTCCACTCTAATTTTGCCAAATACTGTACTAAAAGATTCAAAATTCCTATTCAGGAGCAGATCTGAATTTCGTCTTCAAGCAAGGTGTTTCCCAGCAGCAACAGCCACTACTCTATGATACACAGCGAAGTCACTAGTTTAAAAAAGAAAATAAATCCACCATCAACTGCTATTTTGAATTCATTACTGACTAGAACACCATGCTGGAATGTGTCTCATACCATGTAAAATATGCTGTAGATATAGTCTAATACCTTGGTAAGTCATTAAAGAAACTTCCCTGTGGGGCATAAGTGAAGTTTGACAAACTTTTTGTAACTATGGTGAAAGCTCTATGATGGGGTTTTCTGCTATGCCTCGCTGTAAAGATACGTTACTCCCAGAGTCAGTGCAGACCCTGCTTCTTTAGGACACTCCTGGCAGCTCATAAAAGGAGAAATCTGTTGAGCAGGTGGTAACCAAATAATTATATTTACACAGCATACAGACTTGGACCAAGCCAAGGTTTTAAACATATCTCAGACATACTTTATTTGCCTACAGTATCCCTGCCCTTTCTCTAAGGGATTTATCCATCTACCTGCTTTTAGCAAGAGCATTCTGGTGCAACAGACAGATGATTTTACAAAGAAAAGCAATGAGGGTGCTTCAGCTATCACAGATGCGTTGGGAACTATTCACTCTGACACACCCATTCACAGCCAGGCAGCACTGCAACCATTACAGAAGCATCCGCTCCCGCTCAAACAAACGAGATATATATTTACTGTACACACACACAGAGCCCTTGGATGACAGTGGCCATGAAAAATGTATTTTGTTAGACTTCTGGAAACGATGAGTAAAAAAAATAACGTAGAAACATAATTGTTGTCCCTAACCACAAAATGCCTCGAGGCAGTTGCTGTCACAGTGAGAGTCTGTTAAAACTATGGCCATTTCCCTTAAACAGGGTTGAGCTTGTACCATATGAAATTTCCAAAACATTTTGTCATTTTGGACATACAATTTTAATTTTTTTCTCTGTATTGTTTCATTTTTAAATACAAATATTTGAATCAGATACCCAAGGTACATAAAGTTAGTTTATAAACAATTGAATTTTTCAGTCACTTCTAACCCTCTTTGTTCCAAAATCTCATCAGTCAACCCCAAAGAAACCTTAGGAAATCAGAAACAAGCATGCTTGGCGTAAAAGCTCTCCAAATTTCAGCCACAGATCACTGCAGTTTTGCTTCTGTTCAGCAAGGCTCTTTCCAAATCCAGCATGTATTAGCTGTTAGTTCAGCCCATGCAACCTCAAGAATGCAGTTGTTGTATGCTGGAGGGGGGGGGTGTTCATCCCCATCCCTCCACACCCCCCTCCTCCCTCTTTTCTCTGCTGTCTGAAATGAAGTTGGGTGAGGAAACTCAGTATGTAACAGCAGTCACGTTGTCAAAGCGAGCTTTACCAGAGCTATTCCAAATTCCCCAATGTACTTCTGTTCTTAGTTTAAACTTAACTTTAATGATCTACATCTCACTTTTTATAGATCTGGAATTGCCCTTTACAAGCAGCACACAGCTTCCCGTGACGGTACAGAGCAGCGCAGCTTGAGGTTACGGTTCTAAAGCATCTCTGATAACTCTCACAAATAAGAGAACTTCATATAACGACAGACGCGAGAAAGCTGTTAGCTGCCTGGCAGAAGAGCTCCTGCTGTCTGAAGCATAAACTTATTAGCAACCATAAATGTTTTCATTCATAAAAAACCACTTACGTGTCTCTGCTAGACAAAGCTTCAGCAAACATAATCCGAGAGTTGCCCATAAGGAAAAGTTGGCCATTGTTTCCTCAGAACTGTTTTGCCAAAACCAGAGATCCTTGCAAGCTGCGGGAAGAAAAGCCCCGGCTCTTGTGAAGCCTGCAGTCAATGAGTCTGAAGTTTGCTGCACTTTTTATTCTGATTCAAAGGAACTGAAGTAATGACATAACTGGGAGGGGGAGCTCCAGTAGAAGTCACACCCATATTGCAACAAAAGTTACCCAGCAGTGGAAGAAGAAGGGGGGGTGGGAGGGGTGCTAGGACTGACTAAGCAGCCACACTCTCCTTTTAAAGAGGCACTAAAGCTCCTCTTTTTACACAAGTACAGTCAAAAGTTGTACCTACTGTGCTTGCAGAAGAACTTGTGTAATTTCTCACGAGGTAGCTCAGAAAGGCACTGTTTGTTACAAGCTTCCCCTTACGCACTATAAAACCTTCTCACCATTGCAAACCAGGTGAGCACAAAGCACGACAGTTTCTGCACCCCTGGGGGCTTCTAGCACTGCTGTAGGTGTTTCCCAAAAACGGTATCCTTGTTTTTTTCCCATCCTACTGTTTTCTCTTTTTGCAGTTCAGAGTAGAGCAAGCGAAATACCTGCTCTGCAACGAACCTTTCCAAAATGTTTCTGTTCGTCCCTGGAGGATAACTTCATGTAGAAGGTAAGTTGAGGTGGCTCAGTCTCCCGCAGTCCATTCTGCCCTTGGCTTCTCTGTGCAGGCAGCTTCCAAGAAAGTGGAAGCTAATGCCAGTGCCAGCAGTGATACTGAGGTCTAAGGTCGATATTTTACGGCATTGATGGTACGAGGTACAGAAGGAATTATTCGTCCTATTCCCAAGTGGCAAAGCAGAGAAACAGGATGAGAATGTATGACAGTCTTTGACATTCAGCCAAGTTCTCAGCTTCTGAGGGACTTACGTTCATTGCAGCGTGGGGTTTTGTGTGTCTCTAGATGCCGCATGAAATCCCTGGTGAAAACCTCAGAGCCTCTGTGGAGAAATGAAAGCCATGCCTGTTGTGTGCCTTAGCGATTTCTCATGGTGTCTCCGTAGACTGGCCCCTCTCGGAGCTGCAGAACTGTGACCGCAGCTCGCATGCAGGGGAATGAGGGGCTGGTCAGGCATCACCCAAGCCAATACGTCTCACCTTTAACAACCAGCACATGGCAATGACTGACAGCCAGTAATGCCCTGACTTCAGTTTCACTCGGCAAATTTGGAATGAATAGTTCTATATCAGATTACCATTTCGTTGATCCTCCCACTTGAAAGAATTTTCTCATTAATTTTTAATCTCTGTTAACACAAACAATGGAAAAACACAGACAGGTCTTTCCAGCCACAGGCACAAGAATGTTACACAAATAGGTTTTCAGGACTTTGCCTTTTCTTTGACTTCTGACTTATAGATGGCTGGCTATCCTTTCGTCAGTCAGCCAACTTTTAAGCAACAGGTTCCAACAGGCTTTTCCTACAGGTCTAGAATATCTGATGGGACAAGGTTAAAGTGAAAATCTTTCTTTAAAACACAGGGGATCTTTTTATTAAGAAGCTAGAAACTTTGAAGCTACAGATACAACATGTTTTATTTAGTGAATATGCTACTTTTTCTTTTGAAAGCAAGGAAAAAACAATCTCCTATGTATCTTATTGTTTGTAGTAGTGGAAAAGAAATAGTTCTGTGAATTCCTGTGTGTTTATACCTATAGGTATTTTGGCATCAAAATGTATGAATGACGTTTAGTGGGATTTGAATACTGGTGCACAGTTAATGCATATTGTTAAGTTTACTAAGCATATTTTTTTCTTCAATTACTAAATGACTTTTAAAATTCACCCCTATGTATGAAAGAAAATAATGGAATATATAATTAAAATTTAAGTGTCTTCAAGTCTTATTTTTTTAATGAACATAAAATACCTCACTGTTAATTCACACCTATATGGAATGAAAAAATGAAAGTAAGCTTTTTTTGGCACAGGTAAATGAAGAATAATGTCCATTTCATGGATGTGGGCAGATGTTACACACGCAGGAGTCTTATTTTACCAGGAGTGGAAATTCCTAGTCCTTCATGGTCTGAAGTTTCCAATTCTAGCCCTCCTGACATCAGATTATGAACAGTTGTTTTCTCGATACTGAATATTATTTGTTATGCATCTCAGACTTCTCAGTGGTTCTGCGTGTGTTTGGTGAGGGTGGGTGGTATTCCACTTTGGAAAGTCTCTCTCTTGTTGCCTTGAAATATTGGGCTAAGACTAGGCACATTAGACCAGGTGCATGGATGTGCTGGTACCTAATGCAAAGGAAAAGACAGGTAAACAAGAAAAATAATTCTTTACAGTATGTTATTTCATGTGATAAACCACAGAAAGAATTAATGAACTGTATCTATAAAACATGTAAGTTTGTCCACTTCATGCACCATCTGCCTGCTTACACACCAGCCTAGGACACACACTTGCATTCCCCCACACCGAGGACTTCAAAGAGCTGCCGTTTACAAAAATATTTTCTTCTTTCCCATCCAAACATGGAATTTCTCCCGTAAAATATGTTTCCCTGGGGTAGACAGCAGTCCAAATGTAGCCTGAGTGTAGTACCTGATGCTACCCAGAGAAATTAGTCAAAGAACATATACAACTCTGGGAAAAGTTCTTTGCTTTGTTTTGGTGATTTCATTGTGAGAAATACATAACTTCTCCTTTAGCTCGGGATAAGTTGGTGTACAGGAACAGAAAAATCCTAAAGGAAATCTTCAGCTGAGGAAATGCAGCAGAACTTTGTTTCAAGTTGAGCCTATCAGGTTATTCCCACTGTGGATTTGTTCCCATGACATTACTGTTAACAACACAAATCACATCATAGTTAAATGTTTGGGCTTTCGGATTGCTTACTCCCTTGGCAACAAGCAGGTAAATTACTGGCACAAAAATTTGTAAAATAGTAAGTGGTACCAAATGAATTAAGTTTTCAAAAGAGAATGAAACAATACAACTAAAAAGGATAAAGCCCCAGCATTTAGAAAATTGTCTTTCCGTGAAGCCTTTGACAGAGTGGATACTGAATCTGACATGGTGCAATATAGCACAGGAACTCCAAAATAACTCATTTGTGATTTTATCACATAGGTGAACTGTAGCCAGCACCAATTAATTTTGATAAAAATCCTATTAGGGAGCACATGTGTTGGAGCCCGAGAAAAAGAATGTGTATGGCTTACAGCAATATAAAGAGATACTTTTGTGGGAAGCCCCCCAGAGGATGAAATTCTGGCCTAGCTGAAGTCAAAAGCCAAAATTCCACTGAATTCAGTGAGGCAGTGTCCCCCTGTAATGTATTTTTATTTGGATTTTATTATGTTGGTAGACAAGAAAGTGAATGTACCAAACCTTACGATGGAAAAAATGACACTGATGGAGATTGGATTCACTATCAAATGGGAACAACTGAAAAGGGGGGAAGAATGAAATCATATTCTTGTAAAAATAGCTGTCATTTCTGTTGTAAAAAACAGATAGTTTTGAAAAGGAAGCTCCTAATTTGAAAAACTTCATTTTTTCTATTGTCAGCAGAAATACGGTTGGTTGTTTTTGTGGTTGACTTTTTTTTTTTTTAATTAAAATTCTTTTCTGAACATTGTTTGGTAGAAATTTCAAGCTTGTTATGCAGAGTTGAAGAACAGAGTCTTGGTGAATATAAAAAGTATAGATCTCATTAGGTAATTCTGGGCATGACAGCATACGTTCTGCAGAGACTACAGCTGGTCTGTGAGACTGGCTGTAATTCAGTTTCAGGGGAGGAGGGAGGATTTTATACCCATTTAACTGTAATCTCAATAAGATACGGTATTTTTAATAAGATTTCCTCCTGTGTCCCTAGACTGCAATCTTGTTTCCTGCATTTTAGACCGGATTTAATTTCAATGATCAACCCTGAAACCAGGTTTTGTATTGGAACAGTTGTAAATGCTTCAGTGTAGCAAATCCCGTACTGCACACTTTTCTTGGGCTCGGAGTGCTGATGGGAAGGCGTAAGAAGAGCCTGAGCTGGTTCAAGCCAGAAAAGCTACTCTTTTGGCTGGAGGGCAAAGCACTCCCTTGGGAAGTTGGGCACCCGGTTCTACTCCCATCAAACTTTTGTTCCTAGATGTAATTTACAGCCCGTGTCCTGCAGAGAGCTAGGAAGATGAACAATGGCTCCTAGTTGTTTACTTCTGAAAAAGGCAGCAACCCAGATTGGCACCTACCACGTGGATTCATCAGCCTGCTTTACTGGTTTGCCCCAGATCCCTATACAAACCACTAATCCAACACTGGCAAAAATCTTAACAGCCAGAATCACTCAAGAAGCCATAAAAAAACCTCTTCACAGCAAGGTTTCTCCCGCAGCAGACCACGTGGCCCCATCAGCTTTCTAGTTCTTAGCACCATCCCAAAGCGCTCGATCCCTGGCTGACCCACATGGCTCCCAGCAGAGCACCGGCAGGAAATCAGGGTGTCAGTCCCCATTCACAGCTCTCACACCTGGATACCGTCCGTTACTACGGCGCTGTGGAAGATGGGGCAGCTGCCCCCAGATGTCCAAGCATGCAGCACAGCCTTGCTGAACACATTAGTGACCGCCTGAGCTACAAGCACTGAGTAGGGCTGGGGAGTGGGGGGAGGACAGGGGGAACTGAGGGGAGAAGGGGGGACACTTTTTCTCTGTATGTGGTTTCGGTCTATCGCTGTCCCTCTCCACCCTTTGTGGCCCTCCCAGCACACACCATGCAAGAAGAAGCTGGAAACCAATCTAGCAGAGCATGAGCTGCCATCCCTGCACTAGACATTCTGTGTTCCCACTCTCCTTACTTTCATTTGCAGTTTCACAGCAGCTAAATCAAGCTTACATTGGGCCACCTCCGGGATGTGCTCTTTCTCATCTCCCCCACTCTCCTCCCCACTGTCTTTCTATTCTTTTCCTTTTGATTGTGCTTCTTGACTTTTACCTCGATTTCTATCTCTCGTCTCCACTCATTTCTCCTTCCTCTCAGCTGCCATCCTTCCTCATCCGCTCTCCCTTCTATGCAGCATAATTAAATCAAACATTTGAAGCTCCAGAAGAGCAGGAGAGCTTTACAGAATGCAAACATTCACATGACTCAGGAAAACACTTGATATTTGCACAAGCAAACTGTTAACTGTACCTACAGATAAATCCTTGGGCACTCCTGCCTAATACGAACCTGACCAGATCCCTTTAAAGTCAAGGAATTTTTCTACAGATTTTGAGAAATTTTGAGCTAGGCCAGCTGTGAGCAGTGTTTGGTTTAGTTCCAGTATCTACGTTACAATAACTCTGCATACTGCGCTACGTTTTTTCCTTGTATATAGGTAATCTGAAGGGATAGAGGGATTACATCAGATTTATAGCCAGTGATAAAATATTTTCCTATCTAAAGAAAGTAAAAACTAGATTTTTGGTTGGATTCATTCATGGAACAATTTCTGTTCACACCAGGTCAGTTTGTGCCAGTTTTGTCCTAGCCATATATAATGAACCACATTTAGGCTGTGCCCTAAACATAGCAGTGTGGGAACGAACAGTTAAACCTGTCATTTCCAGTCATGAAGAACACTAAAACCAGACCTGGGCTGTATATAAACAGAAACTTACTGAAATTCAGTGTTTCCCTGTTAGTCAGTTTATGACCTCTGTGAAAGGTGGAAGGATAGGAAAAATATCCTAAATTTAGACCATAATAGGCATGGGTTTTTTTCAGAGACAAAGATAATAACTGGCTCCAGTCTGGCTCTAGGAGGGAAAGGGCAGGTGTGTGCACATCGTACGATGAACAGGGTGAGGACGTTCACAGGCATAGCAGCACTAGGATTTGGACTGATAAACTTGTTGGGTAAAATACACACCAAGCAGTCTGCCCCTCCTATATGGCTCTAGGTAATGCATTGCTACAGCAGTAGCATCTTCTTCCTCAAACTGGTAGTCATTTTGCCTTGTCGGATGTGCAGACATCGGCAGCAACCATCATTTTCCAGTTTGTCATCCCCACCCCAAACATAATTTTTAAACCCCATTAGTTCTGTGAGTTAAATACAGCCAGTAATCAATGAACTTGGCTCCTCCTGGTGCAACAGCAGCAGGTTGTTGACTAAGATTTGTTCCTTTCCACCCTGGCATACCCAGACAAAGCCAGGACAGCTGTGTCCCTGAGCACAACAGAAAAACAGGGAGCCTCAGGGGGTGCCTGAGGTCCAAACAATACTAAGTTCCCCTCCACAGATGGAGAATCCATAAGGCAGGAACCTACCTACACCCTCCCCCCTTGGTTTGCCCCTTGGAGCTCACTCAGAGTGTGTAGGGGTGGCAGTTAGGGAAGCATTTTCCATTTCTGGGCTCTACATAATTTATGTGGGCATTGTCAAGAAAAAGAAACATCGACTTCTGATGGAAATTCACTCTATAAAAAAGCAAAAATAAGGTAATTCTGGGTGGCTCTACAGGCAGGAGTTTGTGTGAGGCGAGGACAGAGGCACAGAAACTAGATTTTGTAAAATCAGTGAGACAGAAACTCCAGTTTCACACATTTCTGTGTTCCTGAACTTCTGGGTGAGAAAGAGATAAGGCAGGAGCTGAATGCTATTACAAAACATTGAGTTTGTCATAGAACTGGAAGTTGTCACCCTAGACCACACATCCATTGCCTACTTAACAACTTGGCTTAAGTAACCATGAAAGCCAATATTTTAGAGATGAAAAATAAACATTCATTTGGGATATTATGACATAGTTGGTAAGAGTTCAATTATATATTGAAATTTCTTTCTTTCATTACAAACCTAGGATAACACAGCTGTGTTTGAGAATGTATGTTTCTTACTGACCAAAAGCTGGTGTTACTTGCAGTTTATTTGCTTTGTCTTTTCTTTAGTAATATTGAATGACAATAACTTACCTTTAATATGATTTTGAAAATGTGCTTGCATTCAGTTGTAGTCCTTTTGGGTTGCCTTTTGAGGGATGTTTGAGGTGACAGGATCTACTCGTAAGAGATATTAGCTGAACAGAAAATCTATACTCAAAAAAGAAATTCAAAATTTCGTGTAATTGTAAATTACAAAATTTGCACTATGCTAGTGATATATATAAAAACATGAATCATCAATGACACAGTATCACATGATGATCATTGCTAACCAACCCCGTATAATTTTTTGGTTCCTGCATACTACTTTTTCAATCATTTGCAATTCTTTGGTAAAGAAAACATTTGTTCATGAATTTACCAGATTCTTCTGAACAATGCATGTCTAAAATATTTGCAGTGTGTTCACAAACTTTTAATTTGCAGAAATGCACAACTGACAATAAAGTATTATGAGTTATTTGTTCACCTCTAAGACATTACTTACATATGCTAAACATTTTACTGTAGTGTTGGAAGGATTAAGCAGGTCATGTCTGAACAGCATTTTGAACAAGTCAGATCTGGAAAGCTATTAAGACTCCTTGAGATGTTAGATTTTCAGCCAACTTGCACTGAATTTACAAGAAATGATCTATGTCTGAGTCATCTGAAATTTCAAAGATATATGAGAGCAAATTCAATGATATACAAATGGATATGAGAACTAGCAAAAGAGTCTGCAGTTTATCTGCTGTCCATCATACCTGGAAGTCCC
This sequence comes from Eurypyga helias, assembly GCF_000690775.1. NCBI lineage: Eukaryota > Metazoa > Chordata > Aves > Eurypygiformes > Eurypygidae > Eurypyga > Eurypyga helias. Next base: position 38,854 of record NW_010259723.1, read on the forward strand.
ATCAGTAAAAAACCCCTCATCTTTTGCAAGATACATTAAGATAAAGATGTTTATACACATAGAGGTTTAGCTGGGATTCATACTACACCCAGTTTGCTTTCTATAACCAACCCTTCTTTAATTGTTATAAGAATTTAATGAAAAGTTTCCCGAGGGGAATGGGTAGGAGAGGCACAGATAATAGAAAAAACTGTCTTGTTAGTCTGACAGATCTGGTACTACCATACACTCTGCACACCGCTATCTAGTAATTGCTAGCCAATACCACAAAAAGAAACATCGTACTAAACACTTGGGACAAAATGGCATGTGTTGAGTGCATTCCTACAAAACTTCTTTCCCTTATACAGGAGGAAAGTCACTGTGGTATTAGCTAGCCCAGGAAGGATCTACAGATGGATCTACATCAACATAACTCTTACAGATATATTACTCCCTAAGTGATGAATTATACAAGCCATATCTCAAGGGGCATAGATGTGAGATAGACAGGCTATGAATGTTCAACAGTCTAGTTCAAATAAAGATATAAGGATAATAAAGCTTATCTCAACTATTTAAGGATTCCTTTTTAACTTCTCTCTCCCATATTCAAATTCAGTTCTTCAATCCCAGTCTAGCTAGTATTTCCTCTCTTCTTAATCACACATTTCTCTACAGAGATGCCTGAAACTGAGTTCACATAGCCCAGTCTTTGCTGGGCAATTCCCGAATGCTTTGCACTTTTTCTAGCTTAGTCCACTAGAGAACTAATTGAAGCATTCATAGGAAACCGAGAAATAAAAAGACAAAAATACAGCATACGCTGCTAGTCACATGCAGACAGAAACTCTTACTGAATGTCTGAGGACGTCCAGATTACATCTCTCAAGAGATTACTCATTTCCTTCCAAACTCTGGGTGCATCATGTAGAAGGCACAGCAGACCCTTTGCGCAATATTGTTAAGTATGAGAATTTCAGAGAATAGAAATATCATGTTTGTCTAACTACAAATATAGGTCATAGTCCTAATTATTCAGATTGTAATTGTCTGAATTAGAATACAGCCAAGACTATAAGACTAAACACACACCTGTGAGTGAGTAAAACCAGGGTATTTGATTGTACTGATTTTTTTTTTTTTTTTTTTTGGTCTGGGTTGGGGAAGACACAGATTTAAGTCCTTTTGACTTAATGACCATTTCAACCACAGCTGCTCTCCCAGGTGTGCATTAGCTAGCAGACAGTTCGGTCCCCTTGAGCAGAGTATCTCTCAAGCATTCATGTTGCAGTTGCTCCATTTTGCTTAGACTGTTAGGGAAGTATTAGGCCAGAGAGAGATACTGAACCTGGATGGCTTAGCCTGACACTCCAGTGGGAGAATGGAGGTCCTCTTCTTTCCTCAGGGAGCAGGCAGTTTAGCACGTATTTGCACATCTGCGTTGCAAAGAAAGCTCTACCGTGCTATCAGCTGAGCCTGCTTTGGAGCTGAAAACACTGTAGCCACAGTTGTATGGCATTGCATATGAGCTAATTAGCCTTGCAGATAAACCTAACTAGCTAGGGCCAGCTGCATTCTGGTAGCGATCTGTGGCTTGCAGGAACTCATTGCCTCTACACAGCTCGGCATCATGTGGAAATACCAGCCAGGTACATCTCTTTGCTCTCTTCTACTGTATGCTGAAGTCGTATCCTTTTTTCCTTGATGTGAGCTTACCTAAAGAACACAGTACGTTGAGGAATTTAGTCCTAAGTCACCAGTAACACCGCTTTTGGCATTTCAGACAAGAAAGGAAATATATCCCACTGAAATCTGGGGCTGTCTGTCCTTTCCACACCTTCCTTTTTTTCTTTTGCTAGGCTCTGTGGGATTTTAGATTTTGCTGGTATGAATTTAGGCTGAAGCAACAGCCTATTCAGTAACAGATTATGGCCTTGCCAAAGAAAAAGTTCTTTGCCAAGGAAGAAGTCTGGCCAAGCAAGACTAGGAACAATTCCTCCTGAGACTAAACTGGAGAAAGCGATAAAATTCAGACAGGAAAAAAATTCAGCGGAACATTGGGAAGGTCCTGCTATGATACCAGCTACACAGTGGAATAGCTTCTGAGAACACGCTCATCTTTGCTGAATGATGGATGAGATGACTAGGCCTTTTTAACTCTGAGTCTGTGATTCACTTAAGAGGATCCCACGTCTCAAGTACTGTACTTGAAACATCTGAACAGTTACTGAAACCAGCACTAGGAATTAATCATATCGTGGTGGGATATGCCACTCCTCAGAACCCTTACTGCAGACAAGGGGTGCTTTCAGTCACGCAGCTTTCAGGCTGAAACTCAACTTGTAGCTTCCTCTGTTTCTTGGAACATGGAGAACAAACTTTTGTATTTTAACCTGTCTCATCTCTATTCATGTTATTTACCATCTCACAGATATCCTGGATTTTACATTCCTCAAGAATCCATTTTATCCTCCCTGATAAATGAGAGAGTATCAGCAGATAGCCAATTACTATGTGAAAAATGAGGAATAGTCTGTGTAATGCAGTTAGAGCCTCACAGGATCAAGATCTTGGAATAATTTCTACTGCCTCACAGATTCAGTAATTACTTTTAACATAAATAAGGGAAAACCTATGGCTTGATGCTTGACTGAATTGAGAATTCAAGTCACAGGCACTGTAAAGAAAAAAACCTATACAAGAAAGAGCTCTAAGGAGAGATACAGTGATCTCTTAGGTCAAGTACACTCTCATTGCCATGCTACTACATATTCCTCAGTGCTTCCACACTGAGCCATTACTTTGCAAATAGCGGTTGATTTTTATAATGGTAGGTGGTGCTAAGGAATATTGGAAATAATAACTGTGCAGGTCTGACTTGCTTCATAAATTCTTGTGAATGGAGTTGTACAGAGGGAAAGAAATCATAGAAAAAAGAGATACAGAATTTGAAATGTGGGTACCAGGACTGGCTAAACACACTCTTTTCTGGTTGGCATTCTTTCAATGTGGTTAATGAATCATTTCTGAGCTGCAGCTCAGAAACATGAAATATATAATGCCCTCTTCCTATAAATGTGGTAGTAGAGTAAGTATAATATCCGCCAGGAGATATATTCTTTGTCACTGAAAATATGAAGTCCATAGAGACAGAAATACCAAGCAAAATGTACTTATATATTGCCCTTCTGATGACCTTTTACAATGCTCATTCATGTGCACTGACCAGACAAAGCAACACTAAAATATCTTCATAAATCTGACAGCCACGAGGCAAGTTACAGAATGCTGGGGAAAAAGTGGGGAGTTCCAAGAGAGGTTCACATGATGATGGCTCCTTTTCCTTTCTGGGGCAGAACAGAGTTGAGATGTACACACAAGGCAACCCAGCAACACCGGCCTCAGCTATTCTTTCTTACAGACAGAAACTCAAACTCAGCTTTGGTCCCAGCTAAGCCTTCCCCATTACTAAGTAGTCCCAGAATGAAGCTATGCAAGGATCACGAGCCACAGTTTGATCATCTGTGTATTTATTTTTTGACCTCTTGTCCTGAATGCAAAAACTCTACAATGGAGCTCTCTTACAAGTAGAAAAGTAATTTCTTGATCTGAGTAGAGATCCATTTTACCTATCAGTGTAAATATACCTTTTCCCAAGATAAACACAATTTCTGGCAGTTTAAATCCTTTCAGCATTTCAAGATCTGAGTACAAACTATCAGCTAGTCTGCAAGTTTCTGTGGAAAGCAGTCTGAATTCAGGTGTTCAGTCCATCTTCAGAAGAATTATGATCAGCGTACAACCAAAATGACACTCAGATGTATCTCTCAATGACCTCAAACTTAACAGTACAACAAAAGGAGAATAAGATACAAAATACTCTTAGAAAATTGGTCTGTTTCATTCTTGAAGTATTAAAATCAAGGAATTTGATTTCCTCATTTCAGTTGTAAAGTTTAGCTTTTTGGTTAAGAATCAAAACCTATCCCTAAGGCCGAACACTTGCAAATGTAGAAGTATCTCCAGGAAACCAATATGCCTAACTAGACCAAATACTATGTTGACTTTTCACCCTAAATCCCAGCAGATTTTAGAGGGGAAAAGAAACTCCAAAGTCTCAAGAATTTCTATAAACCTCAGCTTGCCTTCTCTATTATATGAAAGACACCAGATTTTGCATCTCTGATGACTGCTGAGTTGGAAAGAGATGCAAACAGCAGAGAAAAGGTGAACCTGTGAAGAATTCAGAAACCTGCTTTAAATCATAATCTTAGATCAGATACAAACTTGAGAAAGGACACATGAGCCAAGGTATAGACAGAGAACACATTTCCACCCAGCTGATTGTCTCAATCAGTAATCATTTGCACGTAATCACCACCTACTCACACTCGTTCGGATAAACAGAAATTCTCTTCTTATAAATCTTTATTTTTTTAAGGCAGTGTTAAACACATTTGTTTAATTATTTTCAAAAGCTTTTGAAATGGAATCAGAAGACATCTGTGGAGTTTATAAATAAATTTTAGTTTCCAAATGAACAAACACAATTTTTTCAACATCCACCTTAGTTCAATCATTTCTTTCCTCTGCATGTGGCTACATGACGAGTGAAGAAAATACATAAATAACCATGCCAAGTATTTGGCAACAAACTCTCTCTATTATAGTCAAGAAATTGCACATCAGATGAGAAGCTGCAGAACTTAATTAAAAGGAAACACAGTTTATTACACTGTTAGGGTTTTGTTTTGGTTTTTTTTTTTGCCTCTTTTTTTTGCTTTTTTTAGTTACGATTTATTTTAAACTTGCAAAAATCCTCAACATCCTCTTAAGGGAAACAAAGGTCTCAGCTATGCAAGTGGTTTATAGTAAGTACCAAAGTGCCATTCAAGGATTGCTTGGTTTGAATATTCCTCTGTACTTCTGCACAGTCACTCTGCTATTTGGATTTCCATGCAACTATTAATGGTGTTAGATTTGTGGAGACAAAATCTAACACCATTAATATTTTTAATA
>NW_010259723.1:43869-48926 GCF_000690775.1 Eurypyga helias
TAATGGAGAGGAACTGTAGAAGAAATACAATTTCTGATTTGTTTGTAAATATCCATCACATTTGGTTCTTTTAAGTATGCTTTTAAAAAGAAGGAAAAATAAATAGTTATAATATCCAGCTTTTTTTGTATCTATCTTCATTTTGGCATGCAAATGAAGGCTGAAACCTCCACAGTAGCATGTGGTCCTCCAAAGACACTTGTGTGTGTATTTATAGTATTATATGTGTGCTTGTGTGTGTGTGTAAAACAAGAAACTATGAATCACCCATCACATGTTTAAAGAACAAAACTGCAAGAATATGTGAAAAGGGGGTTCCTGAAGGACTTCACTAGAATTTAGCTACGGCACTGACCCAAATCAAGGAACCACTTCTCAGTGTTTCTCTGCAATAACTTTTATTTTTTCTTTGAGATTATTAATCCTGATCAGGTTTAAATAAGGAAGGTAGTAAAACTCTTTAAAGGCAAGGGAAATTCCAATGCAAAGTCATTACTGCTACTACTAACCATATTTGAAAAAGAACAACCCAGTTTGCTCTCTCTTTGGTGTGGGAGAATAAGAATTTGTTCTTTCAGGTATTGCTCTACATAAATAGCTCCCTACATACTTTTCATGCTGGATACCTACCTTCAAGCAGTTTTTCAGAGCTGTGAGACTGTGGTTGGAAATATTTTCTTAGAAAACCGAGAAATCTACCTAAACCTCAGAGCAATGTGAGATTTTAGAATCTCTCAACATCTCCTGCCATAGCTATAGGAAATATCCTTTACAGAACACATTTAGGGATAATTGACTTGGCTTGTCCACTCTATAAGGAGCTCTGGGTGAGGTTCTGGCTTCTATTTGGGGAGCCACTGGACTGACACACCTAATTATTAGGTATTCAAGTGCTTTACTGGAGCTCATCTAAAAAATACGTTCCTCAGAAATTATGTCAGTGATTCTGACTGGTTTCAATGGGACTGTTCTTGGGCTTAAGTTTGTGAATTTAGGTATTTTGCTGAATGAGAGAGCTCATGTTGCTAACAGATCACTGATTACCACAGAGACATTATCTTACACCATTTTTCTTCTGTTTCTGTTACTTATAACTGGGTAAAATTAGTCTGAACGGCTGCCATTGTATTTGCTTATGACTATGCAATGCTTTAAATCCCCCAAACTGGCTACTTAGGATGTGAGGCAATGTCAAAACACATTTTCTGTGGTTTTTTTTTTTTTTTTGAACACTGTAATATGAATTCTGCCCAGGCAAATCACACTTTTAACTAATTAGATATGGAAGACTGATATGTAAGATAGGAAATTATGAATTAAAACAAGATTTCTTTGATGTTTTGTGAGATCATATTCCATTTTTTTCCAAACAAATCTAGGAAAGATAGTGATGTTTATTACAGAGAACACCAAGCAAAGAAACATCTGCCCTACATGTTTAAGGCATGAAAAAATATCATATTTAATGTGTATTGCAATTGCTTTATGTAATCCTAAGTTATCCTTAGGGGACCTGCAGTATGTTTTGAAATGTAGAGTTATTTGACCAAATCATTAAAATATTCTTTGATTCCTGACATCTCATAAATGGAATGAAAAGTTCATGCTTTCAGCTCATTTCAGATCTGTATAGCTCAAAAGTGTATTCAAGTAATTATAACAATGCAGTCTTTATTTCTGCCGATGACTCAGAACATAGTAAAATAAGTTTTCCCCAATAAGATCACATTATTGCATTCTCCAGCAGTCAGAAACTGAGTGTTTAGCACTGTGGGAGGCATGGAGAACACCCTGTTTTGCTTAGGAAATACCAGGTAGACGGTAGCAACGAAGAGATGGGAAGCTGAGCTGGGAGGGATCAAAGTAAACTGGCAATTAAAGGAAACTGGAAAAGAAACTGTAAATAAGGAAGTAAAAATATGATTTCGGGTGAACATTTCAAAAGATAGGTTTACCAGCCAGCCTACCAGGAAGTAAGAGAGTTGAATCTGTGAAAATGATTTGGGTATCTCAAGGTTTTGTCTCTGTCTCACTAGAATCTATAATGTCACAGTAATGATACTAACTACATCAGAAGCACATGTTTGGGTTTGGGGTTTTTTTTTTCCTTTTGTGCAAGATCTAAAACCTGCATCCTTGTTCAGTGCCTTCTCTTAACAACTCACTGGAGAAATTTCTGACATCTCATTAATATTTGAACTTCTCCTTTCTACAGTCCCCAAAAGGCCCAGTTTCCCCTCTGCTACAAGTGATCTCACCTCTTCCATCACAAAAAGTACCCAAAATTCTTACCTAAATTTAAGTAGATGTTTCACATTTTTTCAGTCTTTAGGTTTTACAAAACTCTCTTTAAACCAATTTTTCTCTGGCAGGATGTTAAGTAAAAAATTAAGTCCATATTAGTTCTCTTTGAAAGATTCTTTAACATTTTAACTGGAAGGTGTATTTGACAGTGAGCTACCCATATTCTCTGGTGTTTACACACAGTAAGCAGCTTAGCTTCAGCATGTGGTAATTCTCAGGGTATCCGTAATGACTGACAGCATGTGACTGAAGCTACTGGATAGAGGCATGTTCTATCACATTTCCTCTTGAATGCAAGTTCCTGTGTCACTTGTACAGTCATCAATTGCTCATGATGTTGGCTCATCGGGTGCCTAATTTCATACTCCACACAGCTTCAATTATTCCTAACTGCTGCTCAGAAACTATTGATGACTCCACATTTTGTTCAAACAAAAGTGTTCAAGACAAAAAAAAAGTTCCCAAAGAGAAAGAAATATTTTAGCTGCTAAAGAATCTCTGAAACACAACTCTCTACTATCTTCCATAATATCACCTAGTGCAAGAAATGTTCACTTGTACTTCCACTCATTCAACAAAGGAAAAATTTCTCTTTATTCTGCTTTGCTCATGGGACTAATGATAATTATGTCAAAAGAGAACAAAAGGAAGTTGAATTAACATGTTAGTTGAGAGAAACTTTCTACCCAGTATGTTGCCCTTTTATCTTCTTGATTAAACAAAATTTTAGATGAAGGATGTTCTCACATGCCCTCACTATTTTTTAAAGGTATAAATACAGCTTTATGACTGCTGACTCCTATAAATATCATAGCATGGTATGATATGAGATTGGATCCTTACTTTATCACCATGTTCAAAGTAAGTTTTTTAGAAAGACAACTTTTTCCCCAATATACTTTCTCACTGCACTTCAGAGCATACACATTTCCTGTATTTGTGAAGAATATATGGGCAGAGAGAGACGCTGATACTGGTGACATTTTCTTCCCCACACATGTGGCAGACTTTAAGATGTGTACTCCCAAAGTAGCAATGACCATCAGTTTTTCCACCACCAATGAATTTAATTCAATAAAGAATTTCCTCTTCCATTGCACATGATCTTTTGTAGAATGGTTTGGGTTGGAAGGGACCTTAAAGATCATCTATTTCCAACCCTCTGCCATGGGCCGGGACACCTTCCACTAGACCAGGTTGCTCAAAGCCTCATTCAACCTGGTCTTGAAAACTTCCAGGGATGGGGCATCCACAGCTTCTCTGGGCAACAACCTGTTCCAGTGCCCCTCCACCCTCTTCATGAAGAATTTCTTCCTGATATCCAATCTAAATCTACCCTCTTTCAGCGTAAATCCATTGTCCCTTGTCTTATCATTATAGGCCCTTGTAAGAAGTCCCACACCCCAGCTTCCTTGTTGGCCCCTTCAGGTACTGGAAGGTTGCTGTAAAGTCTCCCCGGAGTCTCTTCTCCAGGCTGAACAAGCACAACTCTCTCAGCCTGTCCCCATAGCAGAGGTGCTCCAGCCCTCTGAGCATCTCTGTGGCCCTCCTCTGGACTCGCTCCAACAGGCCCATGTCCTTCTCATGTTGGGGGCTCCAGAGCTGAACACAGTACTCGCATCTGCAGCAGAGCTGATTGCCTCTGCGGGTGGCTGCTGGTGGTGGTTACGTGGTGTTTAAGCCTCCTGCTGTTCTCCTGGCCCTGCCCATGCCTCGTTAGCCGCTCTTGTGAGAGCTGCTTTCTTTTTGTTTGATTTCTTCTCCAATCCTTCTTGCCTAAAACATAAACTCGAGAATAAACTATTTCCACAGAATTTTAAGTGAACTGGTTTTTATCCCTCCCAGCTCTCAGGTTAGAACCCTGTATTTTAAAGAACTATGTAAATCTGACTTAGAATTGCAGGTTTATAACAACATGTGTTTACATTTATGTTGTCATTTGTGCATATTCAGATCTTCATGGAAGAAATTCTTAGATTAAGCAAGAAAGTGAAGCAGTGTTAATTACCACAGAAATGTTTGTGTTGAGCCTTATATTTTCTCCTTCAAAGGGTCAGACTGGATATTCATCTGTGCAATCCAAACAAAACACTTCCACCAAAACAGATTTTCTCATTTGAAGAGATTAAGTTAAAATATTTATTTATTAGTTCTCTCTTTACTATGTTAGCCAGAAAAAGTAATTTATATTTCACTGCAATTAAAAATAACTAGATAGCTCAGTGTTGCAAAAATCCTTCACAGTTCTCTCTTACAACAACATTTTTGAAGAGGAGCAAATAAATGATTTTGTGCTCTACACTGATGTATGTGGTCCCATTGGCTCGAGAGGGAGCGCACATAGTGATCAGAATTTTACAGCACATCAGAAAAAATTTCTAACAACGAGGCTTGTTTTCCTATGCAATCATTCCCAAAGGGAATGACAATAATAACAGGGCCCAGTAAAACAGTGGGTAACACAGAATATTGGAAATAATTCTTCTTCGCCAGGACCAACAGACTAATTTGTAAGTTTCAGCAACATTGCTTTGGACATATGCAGATATGTACAACTCATAAAGGAACTTAAATAGATATACTGCTTTTCTGAGGGGATTTGAAGATGGATTGGAGTGCTCATAGGAATTTTATATGGTTCGTGTATAATCACCTCCATGGTAATAAAGAAAAAGTATTTGTACTGGGACAGAGTAGATCATAAATTTACAAACAGACAGTACTATCTACATAATGTCGTGGTTTAACTCCGG
>NW_010259724.1:0-4766 GCF_000690775.1 Eurypyga helias
TTATGAGGAATAATACTTCTACCTTAGAGAAGGCAGCTTGGATGAAGCTTTTTGTATTCTAGCCTTGTAATTACTTCTGGAAAAGGGAATTGTGGGTCTGAGGAAATGTGACTTGGAAACTCTGTAACTTGGCCAAAGGCAACTCTTTGGTCAAGTCTTGTGTAAGCAGAAAATTGGCTGAATAAATGGTGGTCAGCAAAACATCTCCTGTCCTGATGTGCCACCAAACTGGCTCATGGAGGGGGGTTTGGGGGTGGGTGGCTGTAGGGTGGTTCCTGTGTTTGCATCGGTCACTGCTGTCCTACCCCCAGGGCTTTCCTGCTTGTAGATGCTGGTGTGAGCCCTGTGAAGTGGAGTGGGTGACAGCATGATGTGAGCCATCTGCCCTGGGGTGGAACTGCTGTGTTGAAATGAAAACTGGGGTGATGATCCTCCTCTGGCACTGGCTGCCCATGGCCCCTCTGTGTGCTCAGGGAGGCTCTGGATTTTCTGTTCTTTAGTCTGTTCCAAAGCATTCCAGGGAATAGGATCAGGTTACTCTGGTTCTCGGCTGCTGTGCAGAGCCCTGCTAAAGAATCCAAATCCAGCTGCCAGGGCTGGGCCTGCCTGGAAGTTTAACTGGAGATGGGATGAGATTTCAAATACCTTTGTCTGCCAGACCCCTGCAAAAGCACCCAAACCATGTTGTAGCTCTAAATTCCTGAAGCAAGGTGCTGTTTCCCCCATTAGACAACTTGAGCTGGTTGCTGGCTGTTCCCCAGGTATGATGCAAGAATCCCTGTGGATAATGAGCCAAAAAGGGGGGTTTAACTGGATCTCTGCAGCTCCCTTGGACTGGAGCAGGTTATTTCTCCACTGGGGACTCTCCTCCCACTGAGTGATCCAAGAAAAGGAGTTGGCTGGGATATATGGGGGGAAAGCTGGATCTGCAGTCAGGCTGTAATTGAAGGGCTGATGGTGTTGGCTCTGGGTTGCACTGGAGGAAGATTTAAACCACCTGAGGCAAGGGTGGAGGGGGGTGGTTATTATTAAAGCCTGTCTCAATTTGCTGGGCTCCTGGAGGTGGCAATCTCCCAAGGTCAACAAGACTGGAGCTCCTGGGGGCTGTCTCACCTCCAGCTGCCCTCTGCCTGGGGGAGCAAGGCTGCTTGGACTGGTGGGGCTGGCAGTGTGATGACTGCAGAGGAGGGAGTCTGTACCTCTTTTGAGCCTCCCAGGACCTCCAGATACAACTTGATATGCCAGGAAATGCTTTTTTTGCACAGGGCTGATATAGACCCCAAAATGATGCCCCAAATGTCCCTCCAAAAATGAAGGGGACAAATGGCAAAGTAGCTTGGGAAGGTGCTATGCCAGCTCTGCCTCCCCCTCTTGGGTACTTGGCCAGGAGCTGAGGGAGGGTTGCCTGTTTTTTTGGGTGTTTTTTTTTAGTGGGGGGAAGCTTTTCCTCTGCTCAGCCCAGGTGTCCTGGGACAGGGGTCCTGTTTTGGAGTTCACTTGTGGCCCGCTGTCAAGGCAATGCTCATAGAGCAGGGCTGCAGGAGGGGGGCACCGCAGCCAGAGTGGTTGTACCAAGTCTGAGGTCACAGCTACACCCTCTGATTCCATGACACTGGAAAGGCTTAATCTCCATGGATCTGTTAAACACTCTGCATTCTTGGTGGGTCAACCTCCTGCTTGGAAAAAGTACTTTTTCTTGGTTTAAACCTCCTGGTGTGCCTGATGGCAGAAGGCAGAGCTGTATGGTATGAGCTGGTGCATAACTTTACCCATGCTGGGAGTGGAGGAAAAGTCTGGCTGTTGGTCTGCTGAGGGCACGTGCATCTCTGCAGCCACAACATACTCTGTCCTGACAGCCTTGTAGCTTCATCAGTGCATGTTTTGTGAATGCTCGTGAGCTCAGGCTCATCTGCTTGTGATGGCAGCAAGATCCTCTCTATCACATCTGTGTGCAATGCTCAGAAATGATGATGGAGTGAGACAGTTTGTCCCCCTCCCAGCCAGATGAGGACTGTGTTCCCCCATGCTGAACAACAACCCCTGTTAGTAGCCTCATTGCAGCTTCCTCAGCAGCTCCAGACAACTCAGTATGCGCTGGGCTGTACGATGGAAGGAAGAAGCAGCAGATGCTGCTGGATAGCCCCAAGGAGGAGGGAACTTGCCCAGGACCTTGTGAGGAGTCAGTGACAGAGCTCTACAGGCACCATGAGCTCCCTCTTTGCAGGACAATGGTGAATAAATCTGCCCTGAGATCTACCCTAATTGCAGTAGGAAGCAGTGAATGAATGGTGGTGAATGGGCTGGAGCAGCACAGTGGAAAACACTGATCCTATGGCCTGCTCCATGTGTTGCTGCTCAGTGAACTTTTTTTTTTTATGACCAGCTTTGCTATTTCAGCACACAGGTAGGAAAAATAGAGCTGAAACTGTGCAAAGTGTGTGCTGCCCTTGGGTGTGGGTCTGGAGGATCTGCTGCTTGTGGAGAGGCCAAAACATTGCCTACTGGCCACTGAGCTGGAGATGCCAGTTCCCCAAAAGTCATGGGATTGCTCTTCCCCCTGAGGAAAATCCTTTCCCTCCCTCACCGTGTTTGTGGGAGGGCAGGAACAACTCTATGCTGACAGATATTACTGGAGTAATTGATTTTGGTAATAAACTGTTCCAATTACACCAGCCCTAGTGCTGTGCTGATTGCTTTCCAAGCTGCAGGAGCATGAGGCTGCACTCCTGACCTTGCTTGGCCACACTGGTGTGGCTCATGGCTCCAAGCAGGAGTGATGCTTGTCACATGTCTACACCAGCCTGCTGTCACATTTTTTGGGAGGGATTTAACCAGCAGCTTCCAGACCCAGCTATACATAGGGAAGGGAGCTGCCAGGAGAAAGTGGCCCTGCCTGGGAACTTCCCAGCACATTTGCCTGTAGGCACAGAGACAGAAGTCATCTTTCTTCTTTTAAAGAGCATCTTTGAGCCCTAAACAGTCTCATTTCTGGCAAATGGAGCAGTTACCATTCCCCTGCGATGGTTATTGTCAGTAGTATGGGTGTGATGTGGGGGGCAACCAACTGGAAACACAGAAGGTGGGTTGGCCCCATCCCCCAGGAGTCAGGGGGTAGAAAATGACTGACTAGGGTGGATGAGAGGAAACCCACCCAGCCCCAAGGTCTTTAGGCTGACTGGCTTTAGGGGTGTCTCAATAGAGTCCATCCCATTAGTGGAGCTGAAGATGGAGGGGACTTCTCAGGTGAAGCAGGAGATGGTGACCAGCCTGAGGGTAGTGTGGTGCTCAGCCTCCCTGGGAGCAAGGCTTAACACTTTAGCTCAGGTTATCTCACAGCAGTAAGCTGAGCACAGTGGAGGTTTAGCCCAACAGAGATTTTCCTATGTGTCTGTCTACTGCCCCTTCATGCTGTCAGAACCCCAGCTTTTTAGGCCAACTGCAGCCAACAGTGACCTCTGGCTCCTTCCACCTGTATCTCACAAGCATAGAGCACAGCATCACCTCCCCAGCTCTCTAACCATCCCTGGCAGTGCTTTGGGAACCTCTCTGGAATCACATCCCCATCAGGGGAGAGGGCAGCTGTGGCTACAGGGCATGGAGGAGGTCTGGGGGAAAAGACTGATGCTACTTTGAGACAGACCCCAGCACTGAAGTAATGGGTGGATGTGGAGTTAGGGTATACACAAACCCAAAGTGTGAGCAGGGTACCCAGTGACTCAGGGCAGCATGGAGCCAGCCATTCTCCTGTCCCTCTGACTTACCAATGCTCCCTCTCTGTATCTTATCAGGGACATTTCATCACTTTTCCTCCTGAGTCACCCTATCACATGGGCCTGGCTCAACTTCTCATGGCAAACTCCAAGCCCAGGCCCACAGGGCAGGTTTCACACTTCCCACCAACTCCTGACCAAGATCCCAGCCCAGAGCTACAGCACTGCCCCATTAACCAGGACTTGCTCAGGCCACAAGCTTTACAAAGAAAGAGGCAAAACCCCACCAAAAAGGTACTCTTTACCCAGGCACCACTCCCCATTATGGCACTAGGCAAACCAGGGCATCCCTGCCTGATCCCAGACACACTTCCCCCAGGTTGCTCTTGGGGGTGAGAAGAGCAGCATCGCAGCATCTGGCTCCAGGCACGGCAATCCCTCGAGGATATAGGCCATCTCTGAGGATGTGAGGGAAGTGTCCTATCAGAGCACACCCTTATCTGCATTTGCTGTTTTCCAAGACAACATCCAATGCAAAAAAAACTCAAAGCAAAAAACAAAAGTCTTTATTCAAATACAAAAGAGTTGCATAGAAGTGTACAGGTACATTTCAAATTAAAAGGTGCTTTTACAGTAAAAGCCAGATTAAGAGTTTGCCATTTCAGCCAAAGTAGGCAGCTTGCAACATTCCCCAGGACTAGGAACCAGGATCCTCTGCCCAGGCAGGATGCATCCACAACACTGAGCCAGGCACCTATTCAGCTTCACTCATCGATAAACAGCATTGTGATAAAGCTCGAGACACCCATGCTACAGAAGTGCACTATGAGCACATAGACTAGGCAAGCAGAAAAGGTATAATACGTCAAACAGCAGTGTTGAGGTTCAAGACAATCTTTTGGCACCTCCAGGCACTGAGGACCAGTTTAGCCTGATGACAGAAGGTTTGTATTTCATCTGAGGTTTGACTTCATAATGAACAGACTGCAGTTTGTTAATACTCATCCTCATCAGCTTCATCTTCTTCTCCATCTGCAGAGTCCCTTCCAACCTCCT
>NW_010259725.1:0-3955 GCF_000690775.1 Eurypyga helias
CTATGATTCTATGATTCTACATTTCTAACCATATTTCCAAAAATGTGTTTTGGGTGCTGTAACTGATAAATGCATCCTGAGATGTGATTTTTGTCATAGTTACTTTAAGAATGCATGAATAACTTTTGATAATTAGAACTATTTTTTCTCCCCATGAAAAACACACAGTAACCTGATTTTTGAAAACTTATTGCTAAAATACTCAGGGCTTTCAAATTATAAAGGTCCTTAATAGTACCTCTTTCATTTTGTTTGACATACAAATTATACCCCACAAATTAATCACATGGAACACCATTAAAAATTCCAGAGAAAACACTGTTTTTAAGGGGCCAAGTTTGCCTTTTGTATGGCAAGCAATACCCATGCCCTATAGAACTACCTAATTGATTCTCTGTTAAATGACCTATTTATTATTTAAGAAGAATTCCTTTTATCAAATTACAACTGTCAAGCTATATTTGATTGGTTTAATGCCCCAAATCAATGTCAATCAAAACAGCTAAGAAGTGGAAGAGTTAATGTTTCATACTGGCTGTTGACCTCTAAAATAGTTGTAAATATATGTTGAATTTAATTCTGTCTTCAGTGAAAGTAACAAGAATGTATAACTTTTAAGGCAGATAGAGCCTTCTTTTATTTCCATATAATAAGGAAATTTTTCTGAAAACTTTGAAACAATTAGAAAATTTTTGTCTTTGAATTTTTAGAGCTTTATCATCATACTCATTTTGCAAATAAAATCACATCTGTATCTAATTAATGAAAAAAAAAATCTTTACAATCAAATGCAATACAGATTTTGTTCCAAATTTTCTTTTCTATGCTGTTGTCAATATCAATATCAATATCAGGTCTTTACAAGAGCATACAAGGGAAAGAATATTATAAAGAGAGTATTCTAAAATTTATTTTGCCTTTGACTTCCAACCTTCTTTCTTAGAAGTGTACTGAATGCCACCTGGTGCATTTCATCCCAGACAATGAAGTACCCAATTAGTAGTTTCACACATAAGAAAAGATGTCTTCCTAATCCTAAATCTTGAAGAAATTACCTTCTGCATTTGATAATTTGTAGTGTTGTTTCAACACACAGAAAAATCACAGATGATTCTGTCAGCATTAACTAAACCAGGTGGTTCTCCAAGTATACAAATCCTGGGATTTAGAATAAGTAATTTTGGTTTTAATCAAATAAATTGTGAGGGAATAAGATGAATATAACTGTTATTCATAGTGCGGTCTGATACAGCTGTCAGAAAAAACCTATGCACAGAAAAAGATTCTTGATTTTCTGGGATTTTTTTTAAATAGAAATAGTTGGAACTGATTTGGCTAAGTTGATTTTCACTATTCCACCACATCAACTGTTTTTTGGTTGTTTGGTTGGGTTTTTTTCAGATGCACATGTACAACAGGATGGACAGGACCAGATTGCAGTGAAGATATAAATGAATGTGATTCCAAACCATGCTTGAATGGAGCCACTTGTTATGAATCTGCTAAGCAGGGCCACTTTGTATGCATTTGTCCTCCATTTTATACTGGTGACTTCTGTGACCAACGCTTCAGTCCCTGTGAGTTTTCTTATAATCCCTGCATAAACAATTCAACATGCTTGGCACAAGATGATGGAAATCCAATGTGCATTTGCAAAACAGGTAAGAACTGGTACAGTTAATTTTTTCTTTTGTCTGTTGTGCTGCAGAAAAGTTGCAAATATGTGTTGAATTTAATGCTGTCTTCAGTGAAAGTAACAACGTATGCCTTTCAAAGCACCTAAAACCTTAATGAATTACAGTGTCTATCAGTTATGTTAAAAGGCTGGTTAAATAGATGTCAGTTTGCCTACTATTAATTTCTTATATCACAACTCTTATTAGACCTGTGGCTGTTTAGATTCCAGCACTCAGAATTACAATTTATGAGACACTTCTGAACGACAGCATAGAGGTAGCCAGGTACCTGGCCAGCAGAGCTGACAGACTAAGTTGACAAAACAGACAGGCAGAAATAGACAAAATATATGCAAATTCTTAAAAGTACAAAAATTGGAGCAAGTTGGAAATGGTTCCTCTTCCCGCTGAGCTGTCAGAAAGGCCTGGCACATCAGGGGAGTAATCTTCCTCTGCCTAATGGATAGAGCGGATTGCTTCTCTGTATGCAGTACAAGCAAAATCACAACAGGTGCTGACAGCTTTCCTGGGCCATGGCTTAAAAGACACACTCTCTTCCTCAGTGTACAAGAACTGCCAAGGTGGAAGAGAGCAACAGTTTAACTGTGCAGAACATCACTATGCAGTTCTGCATAGGAATTGAAGAATACATTAATGAATTAGAACTGCAGTGGAAATAGAAGTAGGGAGAGTACAATTATTGAATTTGGAATTTAGGCAGGAGTTTGAAGTCATCACTTTTGTATCTATAAATGGTAAAGGTGGAGGGGTATCCTAGAGATCACAGATAGCAAATTACCAATAAAGTAGAAGGTCAATATACTAGAGTATGAATATTAGACCATACAGTCCTAGATATGCCAAACACAAAAGTGTTCTTTTCATAAAGGCAACCCAAAGGGAAAACAGGAAAATGATGTTCCAAGAAAGAATAAATTACTTTGAAAACCGATTCAAAATGAAGGAAAACAATGAGGGGACACAACTATAGGGTGCAAGATCAGTTCTCTGGCTAGGACTGTTGAAAAACAACAGGTCTTCTTAATGACGAAATGAGAGACAAAATGTTAACAGTTATCACTGAGAAATGTGAAATCCGAGGAAATACAAGCACATAAATATTACAGAGAACTACCAAGACAAAAAATAATTCACCAACATAAACCATGGGCCAGAAAACATCTAGTGTTTTCTAATAAAAGACTTTTTAACAGCAATTTATTTTTATATGAGAATTATTAATAGACATATCTAGGAGCTAAAGCAAAGCAAGGTTAGTAGGAATAGCAGATATAGTGTGGCTGACATAATGGCAGGAAGGGAAGGACAAGGTTGTTGAATTCTGAGGGTTTTTACAGTTCCTGCTGCTTATAATAGAAGATAGAAATTAATCTCTTTCTTTAATATTAGATGTAGACCTTCCTTCATTAGTGCAACTAATATCCTCTGCTCGGGATGCTTATGCATCCTCTGTATTACAATAGAAGCAATATTCTGCTTAACTTTAGTTTTGTGATGGGAAAGTTCTCAGGAAATATATACGTAAATACATTATATGTCATGTATATATACAAAGACAGTGTGTTCATACCAAAGCTTTACTTGCCTCGTTGAAAAACATGGGTTCAGTCAGCATTTGTGTTAGTTCTTAGCATTTTAATGAGTTAGGATACTTAGAAGGGAAATTAAATCAATTATATATTTATTATTGAAACAAAGACACCAGAAATTCTGAATTAATTTGACCAGATGTAGGTATCTACAGTATTACACTGATGAGGTATGTGTACAGGTGTACACAGTATACACTGAGGAAGTCCCCCTGTACTCCATTTACAGTCAATGAAGAGAAAGAGGCAGTTTCCTGAGGTAATTCATTTCACTCAAAAGCAGGCATATAAAGTCAAATGGCTAGTGCTATAGAAATATTTATGTCACACTACTGACTGTATAGGCAGCTTAGAACAGTTTGTTCAGATGGCAGATGGGTTGAATTCCTTATCAGTTGCCTGTTGTCTAGATTATTATTTCTCTAGAGATGTTTTTTTAATCTATACAGTTCTGGGAAGCACACAGTTTGAGAGATGAATAATCAAAAGAATGGAGAGCAGCAATTTGTGTCATTATAGCACAAAAGGAGTCAAAAGCTTTGTCATGTTATTTGTGCTTGTTGTATTTTTGAAGATTTAAAGCTAGCAGCTGAGAAGATGTAAAACTGGTTTATGCAAAAGGTTTATGCATGGATCATAAGGTTACAGCCACAAGTTTTGTGGTGTAGG
>NW_010259725.1:3975-8350 GCF_000690775.1 Eurypyga helias
GATCTAAGGATAGTAATGTTTCATCTCTAAGGAGAAACAGTAGTTACGCTTTGTACCTGAATTAGCCATCCTATTTTATCTTTATCCTCCAAGTACCTGTTCAAAAAAGCAAGACTTTATGGTTACTTTCTTGATGCTTCAGGATAATTTCCAAAGTCCTTGGTTTAAACAATTCTTTCCAGGATTTTCTTACCCCTCTTAGACTACTATCAATAATTCTTTCCTGTGACACATTCCTTTTTAATACCCTTTGTCCTAGTATTGTGGTTTAACCCCAGACAGCAACTAAGCACCACACAGCTGCTCACTCACTCCCCTCATGGTGGGATGGGGGAGAGAATTGGAAGGGTAAAAGTGAGAAAACTCCTGAGATGAGATAAAGACAGTTTAATAGGTAAAGCAAAAGCTGTGCACACAAGCAAAGCAAAATAAGGAATTCATTCACCACTTCCCATTGGCAGGCAGGGGGTCAGTCATCTCCAGGAAAACAGGGCTCCATCATGAGTAACAGTTACTTGGGAAGACAAACACCAAACAGTTACTTGGGAAGACAAACACCACAACTCCGAATGTCCTCCTTTCCTCTTTCTTTCCTCAGTTTTTATTGCTGAGCATGATGTCGCAGGGTATGGGATGTCTCCTTTGGTCAGTTGGGGTCAGCTGTTCCAGCTGTCCCCCCTCCCAACCTCTTGTGCACCCCAGCCTAAGAGCTGGTGGGACAGTGTGAGGAGCAGAAAAGACCTTAACTGTGTGTGACCACTGCTCAGCAGTGCCGAAAACACCCCTGTGTTATCAACACTGTTTTGAACACAAATCCCAAACATAGACCCATACTAGTTACTGTGAAGAAAATCAACTCTATCCCTGCCAAAGCCAGCACACCTCACTTGTTAATGATGATTTTCGTTTGGTCTACAACATCTTACATCCAGAAGTTTGAACTAAGACAAAGTATTTTTCAGTGCATGTCTGAAGTGAGACTAAGTGAAAGTTATCCTAATGCACAAAAATTATAATATAAAGCAGAACTAATAAGCAAATGCTAAAGAGCAGAAGTTATATAAATTGGAGATTGCTGTTGTCAGATTTCTGAGCCCTTCAGTGTAGTTTCTTTTTCAGACAGCTACATACGTAATTCACCAAAGGAAATCCATTCTTACTGTCTCCAACATTTTACATACCTTTTAATATGTGTACCTACCTGTGCTACACTGAATAACCTAAATACCTATACTATTGATAATGGGGCTATTGTGATATCTCTGCTGTTTGAAACATTGGTTCATCAATGGTTCACAGTAAAGAGACAAATATAATCCATGATACTGTGCTGATGAGTAAAACAGTAGAGAGCTTATACAGAAAGAATCCTGTTAGTCCTCTCAGTTACAAACAGTACTAAACGTTATAGAATCAAAAAATCATAGAATGGTTTGGGTTGGAAGGGACCTTAAAGATCATCTAGTAACAATGCATTACAGCACCTTGCATATTTTCAGGCTTTCAAGTAACACACCATTTTACAAAATAGCTTGCTTAAAATAAAAGTATTTGTATTTTATAATTCAATAATTATATTCATAGTATAAACTAAAATTAAGCATGAATATTTTGTTGGCTGCATTATATGAATGCTTTTCTGCTTTTTGCTTTACTGGAAATTTATTTGCAAATGAAAAAATTTGTTTCTGTTGTATATCTGACATGCTGAAGATTTAGTCAGTTTTCTGTCACTGTCTTCTTTTCCTTCCTCTTGCAACACATGAAATAATTTGGAAACATGTCCACATTATTGTAAAAATTGCATCCATACATTAATTTTAGTTTAAATATTCTAGATCACAGCTGCACGGCAGCAGTTGTAGCTTATACAAAATAACGTGATGCGTTATACTACCTTTTAAATTTTGCTTGCCTATCATGTAAAATGCAAGAACCATGTGAGTCCGTGCATGTTAGACCCATGAGGTATCTCATAGCTTCAAAAAACACTATGTAAATAAACTACAAAGGTGATTCTTTCTTTAAACCAGTTACACTTAGGAATGAGCATTTAAGTATTCTTTTGGATCCAAAAGTAGTATGGTCGGTATCTGTTCAAGTGTATTCATAAAATAAATATTTCACAAGTATTTTAATCCTAACATAGTAGTATGCATTTTGAGGTTTGACCTCTCTTGTTTGTACAAGGGATGTGCACAATGTCACACTTCTTTGTTTCCATAATTTACTCTGAGAACATATATCAGGAGTGAATTACAACTGGATAATTAGCATGTGCTTTTATGGAAACATCCTTTTACAAGCTTCATAAATTATAAATATACTAGAGAACAGACATGGAGAAATTGTAAATTAAATTAAGTAACACTGCTAATATTTTCAGGACCTTTTAAAGCATACTTGAGTGTTAACTAGTTTAGTTGAAAGCAAAATTTTTTTTCTGAAATTTTCCATTAAAATTGCTAGCAAGGTTAAAAATTCTTGGAAATATTACTGCATAAATTTGAAACTTTTCATTGTGGATTAAAAAAAAATAATCTAAATAGTTATAAGTAATTTTTAACAGTACATGTCATTAAGAAAAAATATTGAATTTTTAATTAAAGACTGACTAATTTATGTGAGTTAAAAAAGACAATATTCAATAATAAATTGAACACAGGTTGCTTATTTCATAATGTAAAAGATAGTTTTCATCACAAAATTGTACTATTTTTCTCGATTTGTAGGAATAATAGATGAAGTAGCATGCCTGCTGTATGTTTACTCTTTTTATGTCTATTCAAGGTAGCTATATTTTACTATGGGCTGGAATAATGTGTACTACTGCAATCAAAAATGCATCTAAATGGTGCTTTATGTATTCAATTCAGTACTATTTACTTCAAAAACACTATAAAACATCCATTACCGAGTGGGGACAACAGGCAGAAGCAGAATGATGAATGCCCTCCATTTTCCTTTTTATGTGTTTTAATCTGACAACTGAGGTTTGAGTGTTTGGTTTATTTTAAAAATGCTTGCTCAAATGTTGTATATGGTCACAAAAGAGTAAGAAGCTATTCCATCTAAGTTCTGCTAGGGTTTTCTTAAGTTTTACTTTGTTGGTTTCACATCCTTTTCTGATTACCTCATAAAACAAAAAACTGTCTATATACCTGTTAGTTATTTATAATATTACACGGGTTTATTTTCAGCAAAGAGAAAATTTTCTTTCTCACAGTTTTATTTTGCTTTTCAACAAAGCCCCATTTCCCCTGCTCATTGACACAGCTTTATACTCTGTAACAAAACTTCATTTCCAAAATATCAAACATTACAAATAAATGAGAAGTCACAGATGAGGAAGCTGGTTCCAAAGGGTCCTGTGGTCTCTCACACTTGCTATGTCTTC
Organism: Eurypyga helias; assembly: GCF_000690775.1. Classification (NCBI taxonomy): domain Eukaryota; kingdom Metazoa; phylum Chordata; class Aves; order Eurypygiformes; family Eurypygidae; genus Eurypyga; species Eurypyga helias. The sequence continues at coordinate 7,373 of NW_010259725.1, forward strand.
CAGTTTCTTAATCAAATCAGAGTTAGAGAAGCATGTTATCACCTTTTCTGCTCTTGTTCAGTGGCACTGGGCTGGCATGTGTCAAAAGAGCAACTCCCGATTTTTTTGTGTGCGTCAGTGACTGCTGTGTACTTGATGTAACCAGGTCCAGAAAAGAACATTGAATTTGCTTACACAGGAGAAATTATAGTCTTTTTGCCTTTCTTTTTTCCTTAATCAAACTTTAGGCAAATATAGATGAAGGCTCAACTTGCAATATTAAGATGCAGATTAAACATACCTAGAGATAACAGAATTATTTGGATTCTTCACTCTGAGCTTGCCCAGCCCATTTGCAAATAATAAACTAAAGCATTCAGAATATAACAATTCAGAATATAACAGGCTTCCCAGGGAAGTGGTGGGGTCACCATCCCTGACGGTGTTCAAGGAACATGTAGGCATGGTGCTTGAAGACATGGTCTAGTGGGCATGGTAGCGTTGGGTTGATGGTTGGACTGGATGATCTTATAGGTCTTTTCCAATCACTTTAGTGATTCTGTGATTCTGTAACAATGTTGCCTGTGCTGATGGAGCTACTTCAAAGCAATATACTGGGACACAACATTTTTGTCCCCTATCATGGCAATTTAACAAAGGTTTTGAGAAACGCCATACAAATAGGAAATAAATGAGGATATCCCTTCATACTCAAGATATTTCTGAAAAAAAAAAAGAAACAAACATCATTAGAATCTAGGTGACTATAATTGAAGGATTAATTTGTAATACATTCCAGGCTTTATTTTCTACTTTTGTAGCAGACGCTGCTGTGAAACCTTCAGCAAATATTCAGGAATCATTTCACTCCGGTCTATCCAGGAAAGTTGTACAGAAAAAATCCTGATAAGAAGAAAATACCAACTGCTTTGATGTAGGCTGATGTTTTGCTCATACACTGAACTGTCAAGCAAAGGTTTCTCTCTAGAGCTTTCCCTA
>NW_010259725.1:8381-13828 GCF_000690775.1 Eurypyga helias
TGACCAAGCCACTTAACTTTTCCAGTAATGATTTTATCAAGGCAAAAAAAGCCCATGCTATTCTGTGATCCTTCATGATCTTCCCACTTTCATGAAGTACTTTGAAAGCCACAAGTACATAATATAACAGTAAGTCATTAATACCCTTATTTCAGTATCTAAAGAAGTACTGATAATTTTACTTATTGCTTTAATGAAGATTCCACTAAAGCCATCACCATATTTATATTAATATACACTGTATTTCAGTGGCTGTTTTTAAAGGTTTTTTTAATTTAATTTTGATATCTAAATATCAAATACCATAAATATTCTTCAGTCAGTCTACTCTCAAGGGCCATGTGTATTAGTCACTACAGTTCAAATAGTTTCTTCCTTGTAATGGATTGATTTTTACATCATTAAAACATATATTCAGTTTGTGCAAAATTGAAGTAAGTAGCTGTAGTTTATTCCCTGAATATCATTTTAACAAAACCGTGTATTCAGTAGAACACTTATCTGTGAACTTTTCAAGAGGTAGTATGCTGCATAAGAGCAAAAGCACTGTTCTTATACCACTGAAAAATCTCTTATTTCTCTCTAGCACATACGCTGGGATGTTCACACAGGTAAATGTAACGTATTATGCAAGTCATGTACCATTCAGACAAGATCTTGATCACATTTTCTTCATTTAAATATTAAACACCATTAAATGTTTTTTCTCATCTAACTGCTTTATTCAAAGCAGTTAGTAACTAACTTCCATTATGCTCTGTAATATATTAATTATTGGATTAGATTTTAGTTTCTGTTATGGTCTCCCACTCCCCAAGAAAGCCTTTTCAGACCTTTAAAATACATTTCCTCAGTATATTTAGCCAAGTGTTCCATCCAAATCTGTTCTTTCTGGTTCATTATAGTATGTTAACACTTCTTATACTGTCTGGAAATGAATTTATTGAAGCTAAGGAACAAAAATAGAGAAAATTTTTTTAGGATTGCATATATATGCTGCCCCTGATTTTAGAGTCAGGGCACAGTGAGGGCTGGCTACTCTAGAAGCGAAGGTAAGCCAGCAGTCTTATCAAGGCTGCCAGGGCAGGGATCTCACTGTCAAGGATCCTGTCTGACAGTATCTGACTGAGCCAAGCAGAACAGGGCAAATGATGGTATCTAGGATCAGCAGAGCATGCCAGATTCCCAGTCATGGCTACAGGGAATGAGGCCGGTCCAAGGTCAAGACAGGGAGCTAGTCTGAAGGCCAAAGTCAGCATCCAAATAAACAGGTACATGGCTAGGCATTAGCATGGCTGCACTGCACATCAGAGATTTAGGCCCACCCCTCAACCATGAGGCAGGCTGCTGCTTCACTCCATCAACCATGGAATGTGGAGGGAAATTACCAGGAAAAATTCATGGCTTGAGGCACGGACAGGGAGGAATCACTCACTTGTTTTGGTCACAGGTAAAACAGACAAGACTTGAGGAAGAAAAATCCATTATAATAAGTTAGCAATCAAATGAGAGTAAGACAATGAGAGAACATACAAACCACATCTTAAAAACCTTCCCCCCACACCCCTTCTTCCAGGGCTACCTTCTTTTTCTCCTAGAGGCACAGTGAGGTGGGGATGGGGGTCTCCCAGTCACTTCACCACAAGTTGTCTCTGCTGTTCCTTCCTCAGGGGGGAGAACTCCTCACAGCCTTCCCCTTCTCTCTCCCACGGGAGACAGTCCTTCATGACTACTCCAGCACCAGCTAATCAGAGCCACAGGCTCTTCAGGCACAGCGGCCTGCTCCAGCGTGAGGCCCTCCCCAGGCTGCAGGTGGGCCTCAGCTCTCCCATGACCCTCCATGGCTGCAGGGCACAGCCGGCCCTCTCACCATGGGCTGAGGGGAACCTCTGCTCCAGCACCTCCTCCCTGTCTTTCTGCACTGACTTTTGTTGTCTGCTTGCTGTCTGTCTCATATTCCACTCATCCCTCCACTCTGTTTGCATTGCTACTTGTTTTTGTGTTTTCCCCTCTTCAATACATTAATTCATAGAGGTGCTGACTGGCTCAGCCACAGCCAGAGGTGGGTCTGACTTGAAGCCAGGGGAGGTTTTTCTGGAAAATTCTCACAAGAGTCATCACTGTGGCCCTTCCTCCGCTACCAAAACCCCCCACCACAGAAACCCCCAACACAATTATGTAGTAGAATTCACTCATTCACAGTTAATATAATCTGTGTTTCAGGATTTGAAGGTACTTACTGTGAAGTTAACAGTGACGAGTGCATCTCCAATCCATGCCAAAATGAAGGTCTCTGTGTGGACGAAGTTAACCATTACAGGTGAGGAAAATTATTTGAATGATAGACATTCAGTATAGAATCATGGCCAGCAGGATTCTCCCCCTCTACTCTGCACTCGTGAGATCCCACCTGGAGCGTTGCACCCAGCTCTGGGTCCCCCAGAATCAGAAGGATATCACCTGGTTGGAGCAAGGTCAGAAGAGGCCACAAAGACAATCAGAGGGCTGGCGCACCTCTCCTACGAAGAAAGGCTAGAGAGCTGGGCTTGTTCTGCCTGGAGAAGAGAAGGCTCTGGGGAAACCTTATTGCAGCCTTCCAGTACCTGAAGGGGCTACAAGGAAGCTGGGAGGAGACTTTTTACAAGGGCCTGTAATGGCAGGATAATAGGTGACGGCTTTAAACTGAAAACAGGAAGATTTAGATATCCAGAAAAAATTCTTCACAGAGAAGGTGGTGAGACACTGGAAGAGATTGTCCAAGGCAGCTGTGGATGCCCCATCCCTGGAAGTGTTCAAGGCCAGGCTGGATGAGGCTTTGAGCAACCTGGTCTAGTGGAAGGTGTCCCTGCTCATGGCAGGGGAGTTGGAGTTAGGTGACCTTTAAGGTCCCCTCCTACATATACCGTTTTATGATTCCCCAGCTCACACAGAAAATATTTTTTTTAACACCATGACTCTCCCTGTGTGTTGCACCCTCACTATTTCCTGAGCTGAATCATGAGAGGCAGCAGTCAGTTGTCTCCAGGGCAAGTGCCGAAATAGATCAGGCCAAGACACATGCTGAGCTCCTGTACAGTGGGGTAAGCGCAAGTGGGCTGCAGTCACTGTACTTCAGAAGCTTGTTAAAGTACAACATTTTATAATGATCAGAAAAAAACCCAAACAATACTAGAACTACCAAATTCATACCTCTCAATCTGCCACATTTTTCCAGAATCTATTTATTATGCTAAAAAGTAAACATAGTGACATCATTTTTCTAGGTGCTCCTGCCAACATGGCTTTACTGGGACCCTATGTGAAGTGGAGATAAATGAATGCTTATCAAGACCCTGCAAAAACAATGGAACTTGCCTGGATCTTATAAACAGGTTAGTTACTACTAAATGAAAAGCAATTGTCCAATTTCCTTGTGTATAAAGTCTACTTGCTGCCTTGAGTTTTGGAAGACACCTTATTTGTATGACAAGGATTCTGTATTATGAGGTAGGCAAATTCTACTGATCAGCAACTCGTTTTTTATGAGACCCAAGAGGAAAATAAAATGGAAACTTTTTTCATTACAGTGTGTTTTTTTCCTCCTTCCCTGGTGTTTTTTTTTGGAATGAGAGTGAAATAGAAGAAAACCAATCTTCAGTTAGATCACTACATCTCTTTTCAGCTTCCAACAATGACCTTTTCTAATGTAAATATTTACTAAAAAATGTAAGCGGGGGTGGGGGGAGAGTATCTTCTGTCTTTTCCACATCCTACAGCTATTCAGAGACTTTTGTCAAAAGAACATTAATCCTTAAATAATTCCTTATACCTTCAGGTAAAGTGATTATGCACAATTTTTCTACTAATTTAAAAGAGGAAGTTTCTCTGTTTGCCTCAGAAACATGAAAATAAGAAAAATCTGTTAATTGTTTTAATACGGATAATGATTAGGGACACCAGCATGACATCAGGACATAGACATAGCTTTAGAATTTTGGAATAAGTGATGCTGTTTACTTCTGTTGACTTACCCTATTTTCCTTTTTCTGAAGCTTCACCTGTAGCTGCACACCAGGATACTATGGGTCTCTGTGTGAGATGGACGTAAATGAGTGTGAAACTTTGCCTTGCTTGCATGGAGGAAGCTGTATCAACAGGCTTGGAGGCTATCAGTGTTTCTGTCCCCCTGGATTCACAGGTATGGTCTGCTCACTTCCACAGTGGAGAAGGCCACTTCACAGGTTTTGCATGTTTTTAATTTTATAGCAATGGCCTCAACTAGATCACAGAAGAGTGCACAGGATCATCTGTTTATTGGAGGATAAATCAATATTAATTCAAATAGAACTTTGATCCAATTCTTGCTAAGTAGTTCAAGGTGTTACTTACAATAAGATTTGATTTATGGTTTCTTTAGTCACCCACACATTCAGCTGAAACATTAAAAGAGAGATTGTATAGTGCAAAGAAAATTAAAGTTTTCTTAATTCAGCTGATAAAAATATTACATTAGAGTAAATTTTACAAACATAATAAAATGCTACCTTTTCATATGTATTTGCACAGAACCATAATAACACTTTGTCTTCTGTTGGACTGACACTGTTGCCTTTAGTGTTAATCTTTATATTTTTACAGAACTAATGACAAAATATTCAATGATTAGATGTAGTAAAATTCATTTACATAAATATCAACATAATTTAAAATGTTTGTGAGCAGGAACTCCTCATACTCTTCCCCTGCTCCCTCCCACAGGAGACAGTCCTCCACAAACCTCCCTGGCACAAGTCCTTCCAAGAGCTTCAGTGTTCTCCTCTAACTGCTCCGGCATGTGTCCCCTTCCACGGACGTGCCTTCCTTCAGGAGCAGACAGCTCCAGTGCAGGCTGACCTGAGAGTCATGGGCTTCTTTGGGTGCAGCTGCCTACTCTGGCATGGGGCCCTTCCCAGGCTGCAGAGGGGTCTCTGCTCCCCCATCACCCTCCATGGCTGCAGGGGTACAGCCTGCCCTCTCTCCACAGGCTGACAGGGAATCTCTGCTCCGACCCATCTCCTGCCTGCCTTTCTGCACTGACTTGTGTTGTCTGCCTGGCTGTCTAACATCATATTCCTCTCTTCACACTATTTTTCTGCTGGTTCTCTTTGTGTTTTCCCCTCTTAGGTATGATAATCAGAGGTGCTAGTTTCCACAGCTGTGGCCAGAGGCAGGTCCAACTTACAGCCAGGGGAGCTTCTAGAAGCTTCTCACAGGAGCTATCCCTGTGGCCCTTCCCCAGCTACCAAATCCCCCACTGCACAAACCCAACAGGATGCTCTGCATCCTGCAGAACACGTAGTTCATACTTAATGTTTTGATACATCCAGCTTAAGCAACCTGAAAACACATGGGTCATAAGACTGTTTGTAGGAATGTTTATATTGTGTGCTTCAAGTTGCATCATTTCTGCACAAAACTTTTTTCCCTAC
>NW_010259725.1:13843-24718 GCF_000690775.1 Eurypyga helias
TGCGTAATTAAGGACATTAGAAGGGATGCAATTCACATCTACTGTACTTAACAGAATGTAATTTCTCCATAGAACAAGTACAATTTAGGGAATAGCTATATACATGTATATCCTTCTTCCATTTACCACAAACTTTAGTTCCCATACCACCTGTGGAAGTGTTCTTTAAAGTTATCCTTGACATTTCAGCAAAATTGGAAAAGTCTTATTCTCTTGCCTAAAACCTTAAAAGCTCTCCATCCCTCCCCCAGTATTTTCCTCCTAAGGGCTGTGTTCTGAATAGTAATTCTTGAGTATCACAGAAACTTTGGTTGATTCAGCATGGTTGCTGCAGATTACTAAATTTTAACTAATAGGTGTTAAAACAGTTGTCTTCAACCTGATGTATACATTTCTGTAAGGATTCCCAGTTATGTTCATAAAAGACAAGGCAACTTTACCTGAAGGGCTTATGAGACTAATTTGAAAAGGAGCAAGCAGTCTGCAGGTGTGCTTTCATTTTATGATTCTTCATTATTGGGTAAGCAGTTTGACTGGAGTTGGTTTTTTCCTAACACATTTGGCCAACAAGGATAGGATTTAGGCTTTTGTAAAGGGGGGATTTTTTTTTTTTTCTAATCAGCTGTAGTAACTGTTTACTGTAAGTTGTTTACTATTACAAATATATATTCACAAGAACAGTTGTTTACTATTTAGTGATAGTTATTTACTAACAAGGATGGTGTAACCTCCATCTATCAAACACAGAAGTATTACTCAAAAATTAGTGATAAATTGCCTGTCACTTAAATACAACCTGTGATTTCCACCCTTCATCTTAAAGTGACACTGTTTGGACATCCACTATGCAATGAACCAGATTAAGTCTGAAGGAATAATTCATCAAATAATAACTGTTTGCTATAGCAGTTGAACTAACACTTTAAAATGAAGTTGCAGTGTTAGCAGGCCCAGAAGAGAATGAATGTAATTTGATATCAACATCAGGTCTTTTTGGAGCAAGAAATTGCTTTACTGGATTACAAAACAAAAAGAGCATGTGTCAAATGTGTTTCCGTGGCAAACATACAGAATTATAAACTAGTTCTCTGATACTTTGATGTTTTAAAAACTTTCTAACAGTTATAATTCAAATACCCAATAGCTGATTCTTCATATTTAAAACAGAAAAGTTGTTCAGTTATGTTACCTACACTATAGAAAAAGTAATTATACTGTTTGAGAATACCAAGCTTTGGAATTCTAAGTAGTGAATGAAAGTAATAAAGATCTTTTCCAACCATCAACCTAGCACTGCCAAGTCTACCCTAAACCATGTTGCTAAGCACTGTATCAGTTCATCTCTCAAATACCTCCAGGGGTATTGACTCCACCACTTCCTGGGCAGTCTCTTCCAATGCCTCACCAACCTTTCCATGAAGAAGTTTTTCCTAGTATTCAAACTGAACCTCCCCTGGTACAACCTGAGGCTATTTCCTCTCATCCTATTAATTGTAACTTGGGATAAGAGACCAACATCCACCTCTCTGCAACCTCCTTTCAGGTAGTTGTAGGGTGATAAGGTCTCCCCTGAGCCTACTCTTCTCTAAGCTAAACAACCCCGGTTTCCTCAGCTGGTTCTCACAGGACTTGTGCTCCAGACTTTGTTGTCCCTCTCTGGACACATTCCAGCACCTTAATGTCCTTCTTGTAAGTGAGGGGTACAAAACTGAACACAGTATTTGAGGTGCCAGTGCTGAGCACAGGGGGACAATCACTGCCCTGGTTCTGCTGGCCTCATTATTTCTGATACAGGCCAGGATGCTGTTAGTCTTCTTGGCCTTCTGGGCACACTGCCACCATCCCCTCATCTTTTCCCACCAGGCAGCTTTCCAGCCACTCTTCCCGAAGCCTGTAGCATTGCATGGGGTTGTTAGGACCCACAGCAGCTGCACACCCAGTTGCTCTCAGTCACCCTCATCAGCAGAACAGGAGAAAAAGACAGAAAACCTTATAGGTCAAGAAAAACAGGAAGATCACTTACCAGTTATCATGAGCTAAACATACTCTATTTGGGGAAAAATAAATACTTTTAATTGACAATCAAACCACATATTTGGTGGTAAGAAACAAAGACAAAAAAAAAGCAACACTTCTCACCCTTCCTCCCCACCCCCCTGCCCTTCACTGGCTTAACTTCATTCCCAACTCCTCAACCTCCCCACCCTAAGTGGCACAAGAAGATGGAGAACTGGAGGTTGTGATCAATCCATGATAACTCCACTCTGCTACTTCCTCCCTCTTACACTTTTCCCCTATTTCTGCTTTGGTCCTCTCTCCAGACTATAGTCTTACAAGATATAACTGCTCAGCACGGTCTATCTATGTGCTATAGTTTCTTCAAGAAATAACCACCTGCTCCAATATAGAGTCCTCCATGGTCTACAGTCTGGATATCCTGCTTATATCAGGAGTCCTTTCCAAAGGCTACAGGGGAATCACTGCTTCAGGGCCTACAGAATCTCCTCTCCCACTTTCTCTGATTTTGGTTCTCACCAAATTGTTTCTTATCTTCCTCCTCCACACTCTGCCTGTGAAGTGTTTTGCCCTTTCTTAAATATGTTTCCATCACCTTGGCTGAGGAGCTCAGCTGTGTCTTACAGTGGGTTCATTGGAGCCAGCTGGAGCTGTTTACATTTGGCATGAGGCAGCCCCTGGTTTCTCCTCACAGAAGCTTCCTTGCAGCTTCCCTCTACCCCTCCTCCCTGCCAACACCTTAACACCTCCACCCAATACACAGAATAAGATTTCAGTGGCTAAAATAGGATGTGTATTAAACTGCAGCTTATTAATTCAAAATTCTGATTCAAACTGCCAATTATTGGATATCTGATCCAAAAAATGCATAAAGATGACTAAGTACCATGAAATCACTTTTTGCTGTGAAGCTTCAGTCATCATTTCTGCAGAAAATTATTCCTTACTTCTAAATAGCTGTTCTCTTAATCTCAGATCTACACTTACAGTCTTGTCTTCTCTATGAGATCAGTACAAACTGACATTTAGAAGTGACTAAGGGTGCACTTAAGGTGTATGTTAAACCAAGTCAAAACCTTGGCTTAAATAACTCATTCTGTACTTTATCTTTAATGCCAGTTCTAAGCCCCAGCCTTCCTTATCCTGGGCCTCAGAACCTGCTGTTCATCTTGTCTACATGACAATGAAAACTCTGCTGTTCTTTTTATACAACTGCCTGACTTAACAAAAAAAGTCGCACAAGATCTAATCAATTAAAATAGAGAGAAGTTTTCTTTATCTTTTTAACCTTCACAGCTACAGCTTTGTACTGCCAGCCGACTCTGGCAGTGATTGCATTTGCACTCCTCAAACCACTGTCTGTATTCCTTGCCACTGACAACCAGAGGAAGAAGAGCAAGTACACTACTAACTGAAGGGACTATTTATTTATAGTCAGAGGGAAGGAATATCATGGTATGCTCCCTGAGATGTCAAAGCAAAATGAGCTTACATATCAAGAGAGGCCAAAACTGAGTCCAGAGGAGGGCCACGAAGATGACCAGAGGGCTGGAGGACCTCTCCTATGACGAAAGGCTGCAAGAATTGGGCTTGTTCAGCCTGGAGAAGAGGAGGCTCCAAGGAGACCTCATTGCAGCTTTCCAGTATCTGAAGGGGGCCTACAAGGGTACAGGGAGAGGACTTTTTACAAGAGCCTGTAGTGATAGGACAAGGGGTAATGGGTACAAATTGAAATCAGGGAGGTTTAGATTAGATGTCAGGAAGAAATTCTTCACAGAGAGGGTGGTGAGGCACTGGAACAGGTTGCCCAGAGAAGCTGTGGATGCCCCATCCCTGGAAGTGTTCAAGGCCAGGCTGGATGAGGCTTTGAGCAACCTGGTCTAGTGCAAGGTGTCCCTGCCCATGGCAGGGGGGTTGGAACTGGATGGTCTTTAAGGTCCCTTCCAACTCAAACCATTCTATGATTCTATGATCGGCCAAGAACAAATTTAACATGTATACTGGTAGAACGGGGTTTCTGTAGTAGGTGTGGAAGTAGTGTTGTCAGTCTTTTAGTTTAATGATCAGAGCATTCACAGAAGTTTGGGGAATTTTAGGTTCAGTGAACACACTGTCATGAAGGGGGAAATTTATTTCATGCATATTCTTGAGCAGTGCTATAATGTTAGTGCTATAAGCTACACTGATTTTTAAGGAAAGGAGGGAACACTTTTGCAGTACTTGTTGAATTTCAACACTATGCAGCAAAAATCTCCTGGTCCAGAATGAACATAGAAAAGTAATGTGTAACATTATTGAGTATTTGGCTTGTAGTGCCAAGTCTAGACTGCTATTTCCTTTTCCCTCCCCTGAAAACCAAAGTTAGGACATAAACATTTTTTTTCCTCTCAGAGTGACTTACCATCTACTAACCAGAGCATTAAGCCATATTTTAACCTAGAAAATGCCTAGAAATGGCTTCTAAAAGGATTAACTCCATGTTCTTCCCAGGGACTAAAGTGAGTCTTACTGTCCTGTAAGAACGTCCTTTTGGATTTTTTGGGAGAGATAAGTGCAGTGTTTGCCTTTCATAGTCACTGGGGATCTTCCCCAATTTCCGTGGTGTTTCAGACATAATAGAAAGCAGCCTTCCATGGACAAAAAACAACTTTCTCAGCACCCCCAGAGGCAGCCCATAGGGTACTGAATTACAGGAAACAAATATAAAAATATATGTTTGGCCCAGTGTGCTGTATGCCACAATAGAAACCAAGGTAGGTTATTATGTCTAACCTTGATTGCCCACGTTCACTATTTGGATGTGACCTTTTGATAAGTTTATTTCAAGTCTTGTGTTTACAGCTTCAGCAACAGAAGATAGTTCGGTACATATTTTCTTCTTTGAGGAAATGTTTATTGTATGTGGTCTATAAAGGTTACTATACCATATAATGGTGACCTACGACGAGAGAGCCAGAGAAATGTATTTGTAGTTTCAAAGCAGCAAAGTTACTGAACAGCTAAGAATCCTATTTCTGACAAAGAAAGTTCTCACTAGTGTATGCAAAGTCTCTGGTCCTTAAGGAGACAAAGTCAATAGGTACCTAATTTTTTGTACAGATTATGCTCAAAATATTCAATGCTACAGCCCATTCATAATGAGTGTTTGGCAAAAGCAACTCTCACTGTGTATACAAATTAAATCTGCTGATTAGGAACTTGGATGACAGTACACTCCCCTTGTTTAGTAAAATATAATTGTTTTGGGTAACAGATCTGTGCCTTTAGGGAGGTGAATCCTTGTCTTTTTGGCAAAGAATATCTAAATGTGAAGTGTTTGTTCTTCATGCTCATTACTGACTAATTTGAATATATTTAGTATAGCAATTCTAAGGTGATTTCACCAATGCATTGTACAGTTAATTACTATTTATCCTCAAACAGAACCAACTTGTTTTTGTGGATTTATAGGAGTCAGTAAAAGAGGAATAGAACCAGCTTTGCTTCTTATTTTTGACTGCTGAAAAGAAACAGCACATTATTCATGAACATCAATGTAGAAGATACCACGTCATAATGATAAGAAGTACACTGTTCATGTAGTCATGTACATGTTAGGTCTTACACCCACTTTCCATCATATTCATTGAGTGAAGTAGTATCATGCATTGGGAGAAAATCTCAATTTGATTCTCACAGACTTTCCTCCAAGTTTCCTGCACCTTCATAGTGGTTACTAAATGAAACAACAGTTATAATCAGTTGTGAATAACTTCTGCTTCTTTTTGCACACAGGACTCTGTAGTAACCAGAACAAAATGTTAAATAGAATTTTTGCACATAATGTAAGATTACGGTAATGCATCCTCTACCACATTCTCTCCCTTTCTGTAGCTAATATTAATCATTGATGCTAAGTGGAAAAAAACAAAGGAGAAATATTTTCCATGTAAAATATCAAGTAGATGAGCCATCCTTGTATTCTGGCCAGTTTATGTGAAACATTCTTGCTCCATATCAAGCAGATCTGGAAAACTTTGAAAAAAAGGTTTTTAATTTGCTAGTGAAAATGGGGGAAAGTTATCCCTTGGACTCATGCAGCTGACAGCAGTAAGCATATTGTACATCACAGTTCAAGATTTGCTAGCTAAATTGAATGAAAAAAAAAAAAAATTAGCTGCATCAGAATGGTGTGAACCCCAGGCTATTTTATTGTCCTTAGAGGCATGGCAGTAAAACCAGATATAGTGTCATGCTGACGTGGCTGGAGTGCTTTTGGCCTTCCAGAACTACTGTTTTGTACATCTTTCTTAGGGACTCTAACAGTCTGCTGCATTACGCTACCTAGACTTGTGCTGATAGTTCTTTCCTCATTTTTCTACTTTCTAAAGTTTTCGGTACCTGGCATCCCTTGTGGATTTCATGGAAAGGCTGGTTGCTGCCGCAAAGTAACAGATTTTGCTGAGCCTTTCAAGAATATTGACACCATTCTTGTTATTTCTGTCTTGTTGCCACACAGTGGCAATCAAAGTAGTTATAGTAATCATAGTAGTAATAATAATGCCTTCCTCTAGGAAACCATGCTTCACAAGAATAGAATCACTGTTAAACACTTTAACCTAATTATGGACGTGCTGCTGTGAAGTTCTGTGATTTACTTTCTATTTTTGATCATGATAATATATAAACCACTTAAGTATATTTCTTAGGACACACACATACTATGTAACTGAACATTTAATAAAACTGAGACAATCTCCATCTAAACAAATAGTGACAGAAATTGATAATAACCTGGTTTACCTTCATGTAAATATAACCTATCATATCAGTATTTCAGGGTAGTGCAGATGTAGAAACCTTCTCTGAAGATTTTTTGAGCTGTTTGAATTGCAGAATTCAAGGGATAGGACTACCCAGTGAGAACATTTGAGAGCTTGTGGTCAAGTGATTATACATAGATCTTACCTATTATGGTAAGCTATTAGGTGAGAATTTTAATAATCTAGGACTTCTAGAACCAAAATCAGTGCTTCACATTATACCTACAACATATTTGAGAACATCCTGATGCAACTGTTAGAGCTGTTTCCTATCCGTTACAGCTAGCTTGGAAAGTCTCTACTTTTCATCAAGTGTAACTTAGAAGGGATCTTTGAATGTATTCAAGTGTCCCACTGTACATGCTTTAAAGGAATTTCTATTCTGTAAGAGTTACCAAGGCCCAGGGGATTGAAATCTCAATTTCCACACAAATTGCTCTGCTACAAATACTGTGACAAAAGAACTTTTAAGCAGCTTTAATGCTAGAACACCACAGAGGAACATTATGTATTGTAATTCCAGTCTAATCTTCTGTGATTCTGTGATATTTCTTTGAGCTTTGTGTAAGGTGTAAATGTACTTAACTTCCAAATATTTTATATTAATTTATTGTAGTATTTCTAAAAGATAATGTTACAAATGAAATAAGAATATTTTAATAGTGATTTCTGAGGGTGGGTTTTTTGCTATGCTTTCAAAAATTCATGACTGGGAACTAGTTAGATAAAACCATGCAATTCATCACTTAAACTTGTGAATGTTTCAATCAGTCACAGCAATAAATATCTAAAGCAATGTCTGCTGAGTGCCTGTTTCACATCACAGTACTCAACATGCTATGTGTTGAAACAGTTACTATAAAGATGTGCTTCTTATTTCTGAGAAATATGTCCACGGAATCATGATGGAGTTTTTTGGTTCTCTCTAGCTATATCTGCCAGCAGCCTCTATCTTTTATCCTGAACAGGTTTCAGAGAAGGAGATGACTTCAGGAAGAGTATTTTGCTTACTAAATTAGAATGGGTTGACCTTTCATGCTAAGAGCGTACTAGTTTTCTTAGCAATTTCATTGGGGTTTTTTTCCTAGTTTGTAGTGGAAATATGTGTGGGGCAATTGTCTGAGCCTGCCTGATTACATAACTTGGATCTGTTTTATTTCCCTGCAGTCAGACTAAAGTACTATTCTCAGTTGCCAGTTTCTTTTTTGAAATAGTGAAGGTGGTGTGCTATAGTAATTAAATGAACCAAACATTAGTGCTTAAACATACGATGCAATATACTATACCTGTATTGTAAATTATACATTTTCTCATTAGTAATTAAGATTATTTCCAGTTCTTAAGTTTTTTCTCTAAAGGTTTGTACTTCCTGCTTCCCTGCATGGAGTCTCAGTGTGTGATTAGCATCAATCTAAATGCAAAAATCAGTGGCCTAACTTTTTTGCATAGTTATTTTTGGATTTTTTGGGGGGTGGGTGGGGGAGAATGAATTTTACCAGAGTGTTATCTAATAACATATGAATTTTGAAAATTATTATCCTATGATGAAATATATGCTAAACACAAGTAATTTTGCATAAAACCATGATCAAATTCTTGTTGCATTGTCATTTGCTCTTGTGCACCCATTGCATACTTTTGATCCCGTGCATTTTGCCGTTAACCAGGCTACTAGGTCAAGTTACCAGGGGAGATTTTGTTCTTAAATCAGAATAATTAAGGTTGGAAGGGACTTTGTGAGGTGTCTAGTCCAGCCTCATGCTGGAAGCAGTGTTAGCTATAGGATCAGACCAAGCTGCTCAGGGCTTGGGCCAGTCAGGTCTGGAAAACCTCCAAGGACAGTATTGTTCTCATTTCTGATGGGACATTTAAACTGTAATGTGAATAATACATTAGTTTACTAATATTAAGTGTGATTCCTTGTGTCTCAAGAAGAAAAAGACAAGTTGAATTTTTCACTTTCATTATCATTTAACTGTAAAAATGCATAAATGCTTCAGTTTTAAACAAGACTATTAGACTACATAAAACATGCCTAATATAGAAGAAAATCAAAAGCTATAATAATAATAATATTAATATATTCTAGAAGCATTCAGGTCTTAAAGGGATAAGGAAGTAAATGTGAATATATTTTTGTTTACACAAAGCTATACTTAATATTATTTTAGAATGATGCTAGTACACCTTTTTCTTGATGCTTTTACCACATAGTAACTCTCCAATTTTCCCTTATTGTATTTTTACACTCCATTTTATCTACAGTGTTAAAACAGCTACTAAATAGTGACTATAATGAAAAGAAAAAGGCTATTTCTCTGTAAGACTGTGTGTGTGTTCATATTAATATATATACACAATATATGAAATACATAATTCATATATATGATACAACATACCAGTACAGTTCTTTTCTCTGTATTGAACTGTACTAGTTCAAATGAGATACTCTGCTTCTTAGGAATTTGTCTTTCAGTTGCAACTTTTCAGTTATCTTCTAGTTTTAAAAGTTTTTCTCAATTTTAATAAAGTAATTGCTCATACTAAACCTTATGTACTTAAAGTTAAAATGTCATAAATACTGAAACTATATTTGCAGCTTGCCCACCTACGAAGTAACCTCCTCTGGCAATATTGACAACTATGACTTTTTTGTCATGATGTTTCCAATATTCAGGCATGAATTAACAGGTTTTGCTCACACTGTCTTCAGATTTATCATGTTTTCCATCCCTTTTTGTAAGTTCATTCATCTATGAAAAGAATGATAATTCTCAACTGTGATATCTTTAGGAATAGCTTCATTTTATCATTTTGTAACCCAGTAAATATGATTTCTGCCCTTTACATGAGGAGGCTGGGTTGTATGCTGCCCAGGCAGCGCAGGTGCTGAGACTCACAGTGGCCTGAGCTGGGTGTCACTGATTTAACTCCTGCACTGGAGTCCAATGACTGCTTTCCCTGCTCCAGCTTGTTCCTGGGGCTGGTCATGCTGGAAAGGGGATTTTACTCCCTCACCCCGTCACTGCCTGGCAAAACATAACTCTTTCTATGCCTGGGGCTAGGTGGTGGGAGGGGGGCTGGGAGTCACAGCCAGGCTGCAGCTGGAAGCCTGGGAGAAGGAAGGGAGCTCTGACAAGGAAAGATATAGAAGGAAACCCGAGCAAAGCCCAAGACTAGGGGAAGAAAAAAGTATCGACGTCATGTTCCTTCAAAGAAATGTAAGAAAGAAACCCCTGACCAGGCACACCACAGTTCTTCTGAAAAAGACATCATGATGCTGGCAAATAGAATAGATTAAAATAGAATTGTTTAGGTTGGAAAAGATCTTTAAGACCATCAAGTCCAACTGTTAAAATAGCACTGCCAAGTCTACCACTAAACCATGTCCCTGAGCACCACGTTTACAGTCTTTTAAATAATTCCAGGGATAGTGACTTAACCACACCCTGGGCAGCCTGTTCTAGTGACAACACTTTCAATGAAGAAGTTTTTACTAATATTCAATATAAACCTCCCCTGGTGCAACTGAGGTAATTTCCTCTTGTCCTATCACTTCTTACATGGGAGAAGAGATCAACACCCACCTTACTACAACCTCCTCTTTTAGCGAGTTGCAGAGAGCGATAAGGTCTCCCCTGGGCCTCCTCTTCTCCAGGGTAAACAACCCCAGCTCCCTCAGTTGCTCCTCACAGGACTTGTGCTCCAGACCCTTCCCCAGCTTTGTTGCCCTTCCCTGGACATGTTCCAGCACGTCAGTGTCTTTCTTGTAGTGAGGGGCCCAGAACTGAACATAATATTCAAGCTGCAGCCTCACCAGCACCAAGTACAGACGGGATGGTTACATCCCTACTCCTGCTGACTGTACTATTTCTGATACAAGCAAGGATGCCATTGGCCTTTGTCCCGGCCCGGTTATCCCAGGAAATATTCAAGCTGCAGCCTCACCAGCACCAAGTACAGACGGGATGGTTACATCCCTACTCCTGCTGACTGTACTATTTCTGATACAAGCAAGGATGCCATTGGCCTTTGTCCCGGCCCGGTTATCCCAGGA
>NW_010259726.1:0-23648 GCF_000690775.1 Eurypyga helias
GGTGTCCCTGCCCATGGCAGGGGGGGTGGAACTAGATGATCTTTAAGGTCCCTTCCAACCCTAACCATTCTGTGATTCTGTGATTCTAAGTACTTACTATTATGTTTTAATGGTGGGGTCCAATTTACATGATTGCATTCCCGTGCTGTGGTCTTCTCTGGAACAGGAATGCAGCTATAGTGAATTATTTCAGGATGTGCTATTTCCCCATGCATTTGCCTTGTGGTGTGTCCTCTGGAAAGAGGATATCATGGTCTTAAAATGCAGTGGCTACCAGTTCATTTTCAAGTGTAACTCAAAGCATATGTTATAGCTTCTGAATACCATGTAATTTGAAATTCTTGCTCCTTAAAGAATGTGTTTTTCCTTAAAAGCACTCGGGATAGGAGGCCCTCATGTCAAGGGAATTTGTCTCTAGCATCCCTCTGCCTGCTGATTCATCAGATCCATGTTTGGACACGTGCAAGGGCCTGTCTTGTCACACCGAGTTCGCATCAGAATGTTGAGGTCCTTTAACTGAACAGACATAGTGTGACTGCTTCCTGCACTCATTACACCAGTATTGCAAACTAATGTGTGCTGGAAGATATTTTTTCATAGTTTCTTTTATTAATTTAGAAAAACAATGTAATTTGCGTGTGAATAACATCGTCAGTGATTTCAGCCATACCATCAAGAGCTAGCAGTTCTTCCAAGCTGTCTGTAACTTCTTCCGTAGTTATCCACAGAAGGAGACTGAATTATGCCTGCGAGGAGAAGTGCACGATCATACATTCCCATTCCATGCTCATCACAGGTAATCGTAATCCCTGAGCTGACACAGGAGAGCGTCCAGCTGATTCACAGGCGTTTGATATTGACTGCCAATCATCCCACTCACTTCTCTTTATTCCTAATAAATCCTGCCCGAATCAGCTTTAGGCATGGCTGTGCAGACTTTTTTTAACCCTTGAAGCTTCAAATTTGATGACCTGCTTCAGCCAGCGTGGCTGTGAGGCAGTGGATTGCCCGGGCACATGTTGGAAGCTCCACATTATACATTTTTACATTCATTATGTGAGAGAGGAGAGGTTACTGTCAGAGATATATACACCTACTTACATGTACTAATCTGGTAAGATCAGTAGGGCAAGGATTTGAAGAGGTTGATCAACAGTGGCAAGCTTTTAAAATCTTATTTAAATAACGTTACAAGGTGTTTTGGCAGAATTTCTTTTTGCTCTCTGGTACTACATCACTGATATAGGAACAGCTTAATCAAATGGAGTAATACATAATTTATGAAAGTCATGACCAAAAGCTTTGGGTAGGAATTCATTTCTTGTTTTCTCTTAAATGCACTAGTTTACCCAAGGGACTTGCTTGAGCGTGCAGCTTGTACTACATTTGTGCTTAGTTATTATTTTATTCTTCTCCTCCTGTGGGGAAGACGTGAGCACTGAGCAAATATCCAGAAAGATCTCCCTTGGACATGAAATTTATACTCTCACAAGACTAGATTCTAAATATTGACCTGATCCCATAATAACTGTTGAAACAGTATCTCCCTGGTTACTCAGCTGAGTTTTGAAGCCAAACGGCTTTGATGACTCTCTGAAGTTCTTCATCACTAGTGCTTCTCATGAGTTCAGAAATGAAAAGTATGTTATGCAGATTGCTTATTTTTTTTGTGATTAAGATACCCTTCTCCTGGATTCTTCTTAATGAAGTTATTGCTATATGATCATTCTGAAAAATAAACAAAAAATTATTGTCAGGTCAAATTTAAAGTTAACTAAAATTTTGACCAATGCAAAAAATCATCATGTGTTTCAAGAATTGTTCGTGTTACTACTACTGTTTTCAGCCTTCAATTAAAAGTAAGATTGCATCATCCTCTCATTAGCATTTTTGTTTATTAAATATGGATCTCTCAGATATGAACATTATTCCTTCTGCTCTTTTCCTGATAAAAGTAAATGGATAATCACTATACATATAGACTGTCAGTTTTTATTTGATTATGAGCTGTAATTAATATGCATGCTAATACTTCGTGGATATGACATAATGCTATAGTAAGTAGTTATATGCTTTAAATATTTTTCAGAGACTAGAAGCAAAACCGTTTTGTAGACAGTTCTTTGTGTGCAGTACAACTATGATTATGACCAGTTTTAAGACTGCAGCTCTGAATTTGTAATCAAGTATCAAGCTATGAGCAAATCCAACTAGTTAATTAGAAGTATTTGCATCTTAAACTGGAGTACAGCCAATCCTGTTGGATTAGTAGAAGTTCCACTGGATCTGTTACGAAGAAGTGTTGTTAAAACCATAGAATAACCATTTTATAATATGGCAATAGCTTTTGTTAGTATAATTTTGACCAAATTAGCAAAACGGTGCATCCATCTCTTTTTCATATGGGCAAGCAATAAAATTTCTGAAATAAGTAGTTTTTCTTGCATAAAACCTGCTGCAAATAAGAACTGTTAGCTGTTAGTGGATGGTGTTTGACTTCTAGCAGAAATTGGCTTCCTATAGAGTTCCTGATGTATTGACATTCTTTCTTTTTTCAGGTATCATTATACTCTTAAAATTAGTGTATTGAACTCTCTTATGCAGAATAGTCTTAAGAAATTGAGTTACTAATCTCATAGACTAGAAGTAGTCTTGTAATAGTTATACGTTTTTCTTTAAGCTTGGAAAAACAATAATGACAACCATGACATCACTGGAGATTGATAGTAATAATAATAATAATAATAATGCCTAGATATGTGCTTTAGGCTTATTTCTGTCTTTGCATCTCTCCAGCTTTCTTTTCTCAACAAGAAGTTCTTATGCTGTTTCTGAATTTCTACTGGTATTGAGCCTTTGCTAGTGATAAACCTCTTTCTAAAAATGACTCTCTGTCAACAGAGGAAGGTATTATTTCATGTGATAATGCTCACAAACATTTGTGTCTCTGCTGGTGGGAATGGGATGCCCCATCATGAGGGAGGTGCTTGAATTCTGTGGAGTATAAATACATAGACATAAGCGTCAAAAAGTGGAACTAATGACAGCCAAAGTACTGAGCAAAATTTTAGGCAGATATTTATGACCTAGAAATATCTTAAATGAGAATGGGTGTAGTAATGAGGTGAGAATTGAAGATATGGCCCAATGCTTTCAACAGTGCTTATGTATTTTATCCCATAACAATGCATTAATAACATTGTTCTTAGACACATGGTGTGGTATGGTGTGGTATGGTATGGTTTGGTTTGGTTTGGTTTGGTTTGGTTTGGTTAGTTGGTGGACCCAGAAGGATTTGGCAACAGGCTGAGTGAAGAGCGGCTCAGTTTTCTCATTGCTTCTTATGTAAACTTTAGGTGGTGAAGCAGCCAGGTGGTGATTTTCTGTATAACTTTCACTATACGCACATAAATCATTTGGTGGTCACATGGTTGTTGACCAAGATGACACATAAACTTTGAAGTTGGACAGGGATTTGAACTACGCCTTTCCAGTTCCAGATCAACTTTGTTTTCCTGTACAGTCAATCTTTCTTTCTACATTATGTTGAATAGATTTGAAGCTTTTGCACAAAAAAATTATGATTATAATTATGCACTTCAGTATTTGTGAGTCTGCAGATTTCTGTTGTGCATCAAATTAAAGGCAGGTGGCAGTTCTTTATGAAAAATTGAGTTAAAACCTAACCAAATTTCTTCTGAGAAATTGGAAAGAGTAAAACTCCTTAGAGCAATATATGTCAGATGCTACTTGCTTAATCCTTGATGCCTTCCTGGAAGGATAGCGTAAATGAACTACCTAATACAATCCTGTAGGTTTTGGTAAACAGGTCTTCATTCATTCCCTGTAAATGTCACCAATAGATTAGATTATATTAGTTGTTTCTAAAAAGGAGGGTACAGAAAGGAAATGGAATATTCATAGAGATCTAGATTAGGAGAGATCTGAATAAGATTGGATTTCACCAGAAGGAAAATAATCTGGGCACTAAATGTGTTATTTTTTTTCCTGGTATAGTATAAAAAAGCATTAAACAAACATAAGGAGGGGTCTTACCTGAGTGATCCTAAAGCAAAGTAATTAGAGAATTATAATCACAAGACCTGTTAATTTAGAGGAATGCTTAGTGGAACTGTCACTCATTTCTAACTGTAGGTTAAACGTATTTCATATTTTCTGTTTCTAGACTTTTTAGGCTATGAAGTATATCACCAAAAAAAAAAAAAAAAACCCACAAAAAGATCGCCATAGCTATAACATTTTTTTTCCCCCAGAAGTGTAGTTTTTATAACAATCTTATACTTGACTGTTTGCAATAAAATTTTCACTGACACTTATTTCTTCCAATTTCTGCTACGTAAAACACATAATTTTGATGAATAAGATTAAGTTCTGTGGAAGATACTTATAAAGCATCACAATAATGAAAAAAATGGTGAAAAGATGCTTATTAGGATTATGGTTTTGCTGTTGAAACAGATCTCTAAAACTAAGCCAGTTATGACAGCATATTGAAGAACAGTAAAATAGCCCATTATATTATTATGAGAGATGAAGTAATTCAGAATTTTTAAAAAATGTTTTCATAAATAAAGTTGTATTAAATAATGTACATTGTGAGAGCTCTAAACAAGTGTTTTATCTGTTAGAAGATTCTCAGTAATTTTCACAGATGTTTGCTCTATTAATTGCCTATGTGATTGTCCTCTGTTAGCTGCCTACTAAATTGTACTCTAAGGAAAATGTAGAAGTCCTACAGAAGCATGGTACAGGCCAGCTTCTGCCCCCAGGTTATAAGCTGGACCCGGTTGAATGTAGATACCCTACACTGACTGCACACCCAATTTTGCCATTCTTGTCCTATCTATAAAGAAAACTGTGTCACAGTAAACTAGCCAAAGCAGAAGGAAAGCCAAGGAAAATGATGTAGATGGTTTGGGTTTAGGTTTAGGGCAAGGTAAGAAGACAGATGGTCTCTCTCTGTCTGATTCCTAGGAAAAACATACATATGATGCCCACACTTTTTACGTTGGCTGTGATTTTTGGTATTTTATTTCAGCAGAAGGATCCATCAATTTATACATTCCTGTTTTAGAAACAATGCTAGTGAATAAGAAACTCGGTGATTCAATGCCAATTAAATACAACATTTTTTCCACTGGGGGGGAAAAAAAGAAGAGATTTCAAACCCATAGTATAAGTCAGTGCCTAGACATGAAAAACATTCTGTGTTTGTAATTGTGCCTAGGATTTGAAAGCCTTTACAGGTGCCTGCAAGGGCCCTTAGATCAAGAATTTAAACTGAACTGACATGGTATAACAAAAGGAGATATTTTCTCTAAGGTATTATAGACTTTAGACCTATGGAGATACTTTGTGTGCTTTGAAAAAAACATCTGATTCTTATTTCTTGAAAATTGTTGCTTGTACA
The DNA here is from genome assembly GCF_000690775.1 of Eurypyga helias. Taxonomy (NCBI): domain Eukaryota; kingdom Metazoa; phylum Chordata; class Aves; order Eurypygiformes; family Eurypygidae; genus Eurypyga; species Eurypyga helias. Next base: position 5,432 of record NW_010259726.1, read on the forward strand.
TTTGTTGCATTTATCTGTGGCTATGCATTCAGCTGGTAACATCTCTATCTTTCTGTCATTATGATACGTTTCATTGTTAAGACAGACTTGTTAGAGGGCAGCAGCTAATTTGACTTCAACTTTTTATTTTGGCACCTAATAGTTGCTCTATCAATCAGCACTGATTAAATCTAGGGTAAAGAATACAGCAGTTTTCACTTGGTTCTTCTTATAATTTTTCATGTCACAACATTGCAATTGTGGTTAATATGTATGACACTATGGTTTTTATATAATCAGTGCTGGGAGCTGTTGCAGATCATTGTTCAAGGTTTGTTTCAAGCAAGTTGGTAGAAGGATTTATTTGGTTGATTTATATCAATCCATCCTTACTCTCTTACAGATTTACATAGCAGTCATTTCTAAGGCAGTAAAATGCTATTCAGAAATATTGACTCAACTGTGGTTGAAAAACAGCTACTTACTACATTGTGATTGGGAGGGCAAATGGGTTTGTGGTTTTTTGAGCAGAACTCGTGCGTTATATGGAATACTTATGTTGGTTTTCAATTTTTTAATCATTAAAAAGCTCCCATTGCACTGCATGTGAAGTTACAATCTAAAGGGAAAATATACTTCCATATTGAAATGTTATGCAAAAATTTCTTATCTGTCTTCATTTTCAGACAGTTATTGAACAGGCAAACAAGAGAAATTAGTCCTAAATGAAGAGGCCGACTCATATCTAATATGACTCTAATAGCATGAAACATGATATGTAATTTTAGGGAACGACCTTCAATGCTATCTCTCTCTCATTGCAAGACAACATTGTAAATTCTCATTTCACCCAGCCTCACAGTTTTTAAGGGCTTCTGAAGTTTCACTTAAAATGTTTATTTCCTGTGTAAGGATGTTACTGACCTATCCTCCTGGATTTATATTAGATGCTGAATACCTTTCAGATCTAATTCCTAAAGCTTATGAGGTTGAAAAGTTGCCGAGGCATTGTACAGCTGATGGTGCTAGTCAATTTGTACAGATACTCAGGACAGTCTTTGATAGACCCTACCCTATTTATTAACTTCCTCTTCTGCAAATCAAAGCTGGAAATTCACTGTCAGTTTTAGTGAAGGTAGCTATTATTTTTACCTGTCTTTTCACTTTTCGACTAAAGGAAGGATACCAAGCTACAGAGAATTCTGGGGGAAAAAAGAAATCCAACTCCTAAAATGTTTCTTTCCACTTCTGCATGAAAACTGGTATCTGTTCTTTTTCTCTTTTATATCTGGAGCGACTGATGTACCTTTTCAACGCCACAATTTCTGCAGTTTTGCAGTACTACACACCTTAGTTCTGCGTGACTGTTCCTTTGCAGTTGCTCACTAAACTCCAGCAACAGAGTAACTCCATGGTATTACACAAGCTGACCTTCTCAGAATCAACGAACAAACAAACTTCTTGCTCAGACTGAGATCAAACACTGTTTACTGTAGAATTTACTGAAATTTCTTTCTCTTTCACCTTCTCTGAAGGACTAGTTACCTTTTCAAACTCTATTTTGTACTAGTACTATGAAGAGATCTCTCCTGCATGGTATTGTGCCCTTTGTATTAAATTTACTCATTTGAAACATTGCTCAAGGGACGATCAGGTCTCATTTCTGATCTTTTCTTAATATCTGATTGTTTGATTCAGGACCTCTGAGAACAATAACAAGTCTTCAAGCATACTTACTTTCCTCCAGTGGCCTCTTGTTTTCACTCCAGATCAGTCATAATATCAAAAGCTAACTACTCCGATGTTTGGTGAAATAACCCCATCTGACACATTTGTTTTGTGTGTTCAGTATGGACAGCGTTTATTTCGACTTGCCATCCTAATTTTTCATGGAATTGCGTCAGTGGGTGTCAGCATGTTCCAAGCGACTAGTGCTTCAGTGGCTGTATCCCAATTATTCAGAAAACACCAGAAAGTAAATTATGACATTTTGTCTCTGACAGTAACTCATTCTCCTTCATCTGCTTATGCAGTAGCAACCTCATGTCTGTTATCTGTGCAGTCTTCCTTTAGCTATTCTGAAAGCCTTTATTTTATTGTTCTTACCTCCTAGAATTTCCTTTATATGTCTTATTGACTCTATTCTTTTTTCAAATCCTATAGATTATATTATTCTCCATTTCTCATGAATTAATGTTTCTCTCTCTCTGCTGTTGTTTGTTATTTGACTGTGTAACTATTATTTATCTCAGTGGTATATTTCATAATGCAGATTGTATGAAATGTGCTCTGCAAAGTGTAGTTGCATTGTATCATATCATAAAAGTACACAGTAGTTGTCTTTGAACAGTATAATTACATTTGAAAGAAGTAAAGTTTTTGCTTTGATATAAATGTGTAATGCTACTGTTTCATATTAGAAATACATTTGAACACACCAAATTTTGTCCTGGAAAAATACGCTTTCTCTGTTTTTAATACTACCAGTCACCTTCATGTATTATTTAAACCTAACAGATGTATACCTATGAGCTCATTTATTTTGTTCTACCAAAGTACAAACACTAGAGGAAAATACAGTTACTAATCACAGTAATGTGAAATACTTTTTAAGAAGTCTGTGTCTCTGTTGAAGTAAGTAATACATTATCCTAAAATGTGAGAGAGAGAGAGAAAGTAAGGGAAAAAAAGGAACGGGAAAGGGAAGGGAAAAAGAAAGAAAAGGGGAGTTAGTGAAGGGGTTAGGGAATGTGTAGAACTTCAAAAAGTGAAGTGTTCACAGGTGTAAAAAGCCAAATTGGAAACAGTAAGCACTGCAAGCAATGCCTACCCAATGGTTTATTCTGTGGTAAATAAATTGTAGATAAATAGTCAGTAAGGTTTTAGAAGGAAAGGCCTTCAAACAGAGAGCAGGTGTCTAAGCCAGAAACTATGAAATGAACTTTTTAAAAGGATATCATGTTTTTGCCTCCAGAATGATTGGCAGAAATTAAAATAACAGAATAGTGATATGTCAGAACTTTTATATGGTATATATTTATGATTTTTGCAGTGGCATTCAACAAATGCTGGATAAAAGGATATGTTAATAGAAATACAGCAAGCGTTATATCTAGGCTATGCATCTTTTTTTTTAAGGTCTCAGCTACTCTACCACATTATAAAACAGGAGCTCAAATATAACTGTCAACTCGAGGTGGCTTATGTTCATTTTCATAGTTTACTTCTAGCTTAGTGTTCAGAAGACACAGAAAATAGTTTGACAGCTAGCGATTTTGCAGTCCACTTATGCTCTGGGTCATTATTTTCCTCTCGCATTCTGGTTATTTAGGACTTTTGCTCTTATTCCTTTGGACTATAATGGTGTAATTCATAAAGTCACATAAAATGCTGTCTGCTAGAATGAACTGATGATACAATTAAATGGAAAAATATTATGATGGGAGTCTATCATAGGAATGTTCATAGATATGTTCATGTGATCTTTGAATAAAGCAAGAAGAGTTTTAGTAATGTGAAAAGTCACCAACTGTCCATTAGTACTTTTTGGGCATGGAACTTTTGCACGCAGGGGAATTGTTCTTTCATTTATCTTGCAGTGTGTGAGAACTGTGAATGGCTGATTACCAGAGCAAGTGCTTTGATATCCAGCAGTGTATTAGAATATACATAGTCATGCTATAGACCCTTCTGTCTTTGCTTTTAACATTTTAAACCTGGACCTTTGAAAACCTGAGCAGGGAGACTGTTAATGGAGCACCCTGTGTTTGCAAATTTTTCCAAGACATATCTCCTGAGAATTATAGGCAAATTAAGTCACTCTGTGGGAACCAAACAGAAAAGATTGCTGTAGTTTATGGTCAGAACAATCCATTAAGATCATTTACCTTAAGCACCTTGCATTACAGAAAAAAAAAAGTTTTACCACATGAGTACTTCATCAATGATACTTTCTCCTGTTTTCTTTTTCTATCTTTTATAGCCAATTTAATGTAATTATTTCAAGACATAGAAAGCCTTCTATATCTTTTAATAATTGTTCCCCAGTGGTTAATTTTCCTCACGGTTAAAAGTATGTATCTTATTTCAAGCCTGAATTTGTCTAGCTTCAACTTGGAGCTTTCAGATCTTATTACTACTTTTGTACCTAAAGCAAAAAGAAAGTCTTCCTCAAAAAATCCTTTGTCATGTACACCAGAAACTTCTGTGAATAAAAGTAAGTGGAAGTTCTATAGACTATGGCAAACAGGTAGCATTTACCAAACTCATATAGTTCTTTCTGACCTTCTCCAATTTGTTCAGGGGTTTTGTTCCAAAAAATGTAAACTTGTAGCTCAGACAAATGATTTTTAATGAATGGCCACAGGCTTTGTGTTGACCTGACAGTACAGGATCTCAAGACTTGTCTGCGTTTGCCTTGGCCTGAGCTAGTGTAATTTGATTAACAGTTGACAGTGGCCACCTGAGTGGTGCCTTACCTGGATGGGCTTCAGCTCACTGAATCACACAGGCAGCAAAGAGTTCCAAAAACCTGAGATCCCCTTGTAATGAACAGTAGCCCTCTGGTGATCTGCTAGTATGGGTGGCTGTTGTGCAATGTCAAGCTTTAGCTTGGGAAAAGAGAAAAAGGACTGTAGATGAAAATGCATAAAAGTAGCCCCAAGGGGCCCTGATGCTGATAATGGAGCGCTGCCACCATAAACAGCAAACTCCTCCCATCAAGGACCTTATCATGACTCTCTCTTCCCACCTCCTATCTCCATTCCTCTTAAGGAAAACTGAAATTTCAGTTTTATTTAACTCCATTTACCTCGATTCTTTGGACCCAGCCATCCAGCCAGTTTTTAACCCAGCAAAGAGTGTGCCCATCCAAGCCATGAGCTGCCAGCTTCTCCAGGAGAATGCTGTGGGAAATGATGTCAAAAGCTTTACGAAAGTCCAGGTAAACAACATCCACAGCCTTTCCCTCATCCATGAAGTGGGTCACCCTTTCATGGAAGGAGACCAGGTTAGTTAAGCAAGACCTGCCTTTCATAAACCCATGCTGACTGGGCGTGATCCACTGGTAGTCCTGTATGTGCCATGTGGTGGCACTCAAGAGGGTCTGCTTCATCATCTTTCCCGGTACTGAGGTCAGGCTGACAGGCCTATAGTTCCCCAGATCCTCCTTCCAGCCCTTCTCGTAGATGGGTGTCCCATTGGCTAACTTCCAATCATCTGAGACCTCCCCTGTTAACCAGGACTGCTGGTAAATAAATGGAGAATGGCTTGGTGAGCTCTTCCACCAGCTCCCTCCGTACCCATAAACTCATCACGGTACCCTCAATACCCATCCAGCCCCATAGACTTGTCTGTAGCAGATCACTAACCATTTACCCTTGGGTTATGGGGGTTTCATTCTGCTCCCTGTCCCTGTCTTCCAGCTCAGGGGGCTGGTTACCCTGAGAACAACTGGTGTTACTATTAAAGACTGAGGCAAAGAAGGTATTAAGTCCCTCAGCCAGTTCCTTGTCCTCTGTTACTATGTTTCCCCCTGCATCCAATAAAGGATGGAGATTCTCCTTAGCCCTCATTTTGTTGCTAGTATTTACAGAAACATTTTTGGTTTTTAAGGCAGTATCCAGGTTAAGTTCTTTCTACCTGGACTTTGGCCCTTCTAATTTTGTCCCTGCATAACTTCACGACATCCTTATAGTCCTCCTAAGTTGCCTGCCCCTTCTTCCAAAGGTCAAGGACTCTCCTTTTTTCTGAGTTCCAGCCAAAGCTCTCTTTTCAGCCAGGCCAGTCCTTCTTCCCCAACAGCTCGTCTTTCAGCACGTGGGGAAGGCCTGCTCCCGCACCTTTAATATTTCCTTCTTGAAGAATGTCCAGCCTTCCTGGACTCCTTTGCCCTTCAGGACTGCCTCCCAAGGGTCTCTGTCAGCCATTCTTGGAAAGAGGCCGAAGTCTGCCCTCCGGAAGTCCAAAGCAGCAGTTCTGCTGACTCCTCTCCTTACTTCTCCAAGAATCAAAAACTCTGTAATTTGATGGTTGCTATGTCCAAGATGGTCTCCAATCATCAGATGGATCTCCATCCCCTACTTCCACTGAGACAGCAGACCAAAGGACCTTGCTAGCACACCATCCTTCAAACTTTGGTATGCCACCCCCAGGTTTATCTCTAGTGAGAGTAGTTTTATCCCTTCCCCCTTCAAATCTGGTTTAAAGCTCTTTCAATAAGCCCTGAGAACTCCTGTGCAAAGGTCCTTTTCTCCCTCTGAGACAGGCACACCCCATCTGTTGCTAGCAGGCCTGCTGTAGTGTAAACTGACTCAGGATGAATAAGAAAAACCAGAATCAAAATTCTGCCAGTGACACCAGGCTTGGAGTCAGGTATTGATCTGCTGGCTCTTCCTGGTTTTTCCCTCATCATTCCCTGCAACTGGAAGGATAGAGGAGAACATGGCTTGTGCTCCTGAGCCCTTAGTCATCCCAAGGTCCCAAGTCTCTCTTGATTGCCCTTAGATTTGTTTCAGCTTCGTTGCTGCCTACCTGAAAAATCAATAATGGATAATAATCTGAGGGTTGTATCAGGGTAATTTGGTGGTTGCTATGTCCAAGATGGTCTCCAATCATCAGATGGATCTCCATCCCCTACTTCCACTGAGACAGCAGACCAAAGGACCTTGCTAGCACACCATCCTTCAAACTTTGGTATGCCACCCCCAGGTTTATCTCTAGTGAGAGTAGTTTTATCCCTTCCCCCTTCAAATCTGGTTTAAAGCTCTTTCAATAAGCCCTGAGAACTCCTGTGCAAAGGTCCTTTTCTCCCTCTGAGACAGGCACACCCCATCTGTTGCTAGCAGGCCTGCTGTAGTGTAAACTGACTCAGGATGAATAAGAAAAACCAGAATCAAAATTCTGCCAGTGACACCAGGCTTGGAGTCAGGTATTGATCTGCTGGCTCTTCCTGGTTTTTCCCTCATCATTCCCTGCAACTGGAAGGATAGAGGAGAACATGGCTTGTGCTCCTGAGCCCTTAGTCATCCCAAGGTCCCAAGTCTCTCTTGATTGCCCTTAGATTTGTTTCAGCTTCGTTGCTGCCTACCTGAAAAATCAATAATGGATAATAATCTGAGGGTTGTATCAGGGTCAGAAGCTTTCCTTCTCACTGCAGCCCGTCTTCTCTCCCATCAATTTTGCAGGCATCCTAGGACTTCCCAGCACCATTTTCCTGCATTCCTCAGGAGTGACCTGTCATGCAAGGTGCAGACTCTCCCTTACCACTTGCCCTAGAAAATCTTGCCAATAGTTGCTTATTACTTAGATGTGTTCATACTTTTCTTCCCAGTTGGAAAACAGGTCTAATTATGTCACAGTGCCTACTTATATTACCAGTGCGGACTGTAAATTCTTTGCTAGCAACTCATGAAATTATGCTATGATCACTTGTTCTTAGGAAAGACCATCGGTTTCAGCCCAGGGATTCATTTATCGTGCAAACCTCTGTCTTCTATAGAACTGCCTTAAGCAATGTGTTTCTGCTAGAGAGTTCTTGTGTAGAATTCATAGGAACATTAAGGCTCTTTTACCGGTGGCAGCTTTAGGCCTCCAGCATATGTCTTACAGGTTGAAATACCTCGAAATGACAGATATTTTTCTATATACATATGGGTTTTGCAGCTCTGCACGGCACTGCTTTCTTCCAAAACTGCAAGATGTGTCTCAGCAAGATGCCTGTGGGTATTTTGAAACTGTCTGTGGGTAGATACTGACAATTCTGATATCCACAGAACTCTGCTGAAACAGAAGGGGAAAAATGAACAATGGGATTTGTCTAGATGGGTTAAATCACTGGATGATCATCTGTGTTTGATGTAACCTCAGAACACTGAAAACTATTAAACATGTAAGTTACTGCATTTGTATTTTTTGAATGAAGTGATAATATGCTTCCTTACTTACAGCCCATTAGGGAAAAATAAACCCCCAAATCTTATAAAAACAACGATACCCTCTAATTTAATTGCTATTGGTATTCAACTGTGTGCAACAATTCTGATGCTATCAGTGACATGAAGTATTACATTATTCAGATCTCCAAGAATAGGATGGAAGCATAGCAAGCAGCCTGTTGCATCAATAGTAAAAATTATATCCAATAAACTAAGAAGAGAGGAATAACTGATAATTAATAGGTTGGTTTGTCAACTGAAAGGCAAAGACAAGGAAGTTGAGAACTACTCAGTGGAATTCTGTCTTTAATCTCACAGGGCTCAGGATTTTATCAAGTTACCCATTTCCACTCGGTATGTAGGTGTAATTTTTTTTTTTTTTTTTAGTTTTATGTTAACTAAATCCTGGTATTTGAAGGCAAAATTGGATCTAAAGGAGCATATGTTATGCATAAGTAATTGTGATAAGTAATTGTGATAATCCTTAAAATTTTCCTTCTCGGTGTATGCATTTGAAAAAAAGCACATCCTTTAGAGGTTAGTTGAAAAAAAGCTGTAGTTGTCAGCTCTATTGTTTGTGAAGATTTTTTCCTCTCTTCTTCAAAGCCCCTGTTTGTCTGTTTGCAGTGATCCTTAATACCATGGTTTCCAGCATGGAAACATTAACCCAAAACTGTTGATTGCCTGACTATGGGTTTTCTGTGCACAATTGATGGAAACAGGTTACTACCCTTCAAAACAAATTAAGGAATAAAGCTATAATAACAATGTCACTGTGTTCAGTTGCAGATTCTTAACTTAAAAACACTCCCTTCAGGCAGTGACTTGTAGGTGACTGCATTTGTATTTTTAGAATGAAGTGATAATATTTTGAGATTCCCAAAGACTGTATCATACTTTTCATATGGGCTGTGTGTAATTAACTACTCCTGTCTTTCATTAATTCATATGAATTTTAATGTATGTGCTATTTGTTTCGAAACTATGTGATACGTGACTGAAAACTCACATCCAGTCACTAGATAATTAATGATTTCTCAATTTAAACTACAAAGATAGTAAATAAATTCTTTCTCACTGTAATTGTAACAGGTGGTTTGAGCAGGGACATACTCTTTCTCTGTTTTCCATCATTTCTGATGACCAAGGAATCTGGGGGCAGTGTGATGTAAGTGGCATCAGATCTGAGTTTAGAGCTATCTTCCATTGATATAGTTAGATTATCTCCTTGCCTTGTAAATAAGATCATGTTAGTGTTCAGTTACGATCCAAAATATTCTAGGCAGATCCTTAGTTATATTCTAAGGGAACGTAACATCATTACCAATATAATTTACTTTAGCTTTACTTCTAAGCAATGTTTTTGACCCTGTTTCAAGCCCTTGCTGATCAACTTTGTTATGTTTGAGTTCTTTCCATACAAGGCATTTTTTCTACTTTGCCAGGCTGAAACAAAATTGATTAATCTGACACCTTAATATTATACATTTTAGCAATGTGCATGATGTCAGATATTTTTTTAACTAATATAATAGTGAGAGCTGCCTTTTACAAGGCACTAAGCACCTGTAATCTCAGTTGAAGTCAAGAATATCTACGTCTTCTGTACATCTCAAACTCCAGTCTTCAAGTATTTTTATATTTTAAAAATAAAATTCTATTGATATAATGGAATAAAAATTGCATCTCCTTTTATTTCACCCCTGTTTTTAACTGTGCAGTCTACATAAGCAAGTTAAGGGTTTGCGAGGGTGAAATAACTAGTCTCTGGACACTGGTAGTATTTTTCATTTTATTAATGATTCTCCATCATGAATGAAATTATGTGTTTTAAACGCTTTCAAAAGCTTCATATCACTTTCATTAAAGGATAAACAAAACTTTTACTATACTATGTTGATTATTTTTTCAGCTGAAAATTCTCCTTCATGTCAGAAGTAAAATCTGTTGATGTAACCACTTCCAGTGGGTTGACCTTGGCCAGCTGCCAGACACCCACCCGGCTGCTCTCTCACCCTCCCTCCTCAGCAGGATGGGGAGAGAAAAGTAAGGTGGAAATCCCGTGCCCCTCATGCTGGGCAGCATTCTGCCCTTCCTCAGCTGCCCCTTCCCTGGGCCCGTGGCTGAGGAGCTGGGCTGGGCCCATGGGGGAGGCCACTGTGGCTGCAGGGGCTGGCACTGGCCGAAACACATAGGCCGCGGACGCAGTAGGCGCTGGCCAACACCTGGGCATCTGCATCCGGTAGAACACCGGGGCTGGATGCTAACCTGACATATTGTGGAATGCCCTGGGATGACGCTGTTCGGGTCAGTGGTATAAACCAAGCATAGATGAGGAGAAAGTCTTTCTCATCTCTCTAGAAGGGTCGGAAACTGTGCCATGGATGCGATCCTTTAGTTTTGCAGATCCTGCTGCTGTGGACTTAAATAGATTTGATAGGAGGCTGTGAGGGAAGGAACTAGCCAAGCAGGAGGGCTGTCATTCTTTAAAGATGAGTCAGTATGTATTTTTAAAGCAGACTTCAATCTCTGTCATGTTTTCACCACTCAGATTTTTTTGTTTTTTTTCCAACTGATTTCTACTTGGGAATCTGCAAAAACTTTATCAATACACATACCTGGAAAGCTTGTTGGCAGAACTAAGTTCCTGAGTCATAATATTAAAAATAGCTTTAAAAGCTTCCCTCAGAGAAAGACACTGATAAGGCTGGCATCAGTAGCAGTAAAACAAGAAATAAAGCTCAAAAATAGAATGAGGGTTAACAGCACTTCCTGATAGAAATAAAAGCTGCACTACCCTGCCCAAGGTTCAAAACAAGGTTGAAAAACAATAATTACTTTCTGTTAGTACTTAGCAGTCTGCAAATGTCAAGAGGAAAATTCAAAAAACCACCCTGCCTTCATCTGACAGAACAGTGTACATCTTCTCGAGAAAATTTACAAAAATATGTGTGGTGATAACTGTATTATTCTGTACATTACCCTTTGTAGTGCATTACTGGAATAGTGTATCATCCTTATCCATCAGTCTCAGTTTCCATCCATTTCATCTGTATTCATGGGGAAAGCTTGTTGGTGGGGGCGGTAGATGCTCTCCATTTTCTGTTTGTTTGTTTTAATCACCTGTTTTACAGAGCAATTCTTCCTATGTGACACAGTCAAAAAAATACAGCCAAAGGCAAGGGCATCAACCACCTTTTTGAAGGTCTCTGGTAAACTATTATTTATATGACTTCAGAGAGTCTGCTTCATATTTTAAAGGGCAGTATTACCAAGCTGAGAAACATACTTAGGAAAATACTTCATCCATTAACCTTATCTACTTTACTGACATGAGGATGAAAAGGCTCACTGAAACTCAAAGGAGTGCCGTAGGTGAGCATGGCGCTCTGATTCAAAGTAGCGTTTTTCTGCCCATATCGTTTTACTTTGGACATGTTTCCTCTTTGAAAAAAAGAGTCGTAAAAGATTAAGGTACTGTTCAATAACTACCCCAAATGATGGTATTTAGAATAGCCTTCAAGTGTCGATGTAACATCTTCACAAATTCCTAGAACTTTGCCTCAGTTTTTATGTGTCCACATTGAGCTTTCGTGCTGATAGAAGAGAATCTATAGTGGCTGGAGATTTCCCTCTATGCTGAAAGTGTCGGCTGTCAGAAACAGGCAGGAGATCTAAGGATGTCTCTACAACATGCCTTTCACATACTATACATCTTTCCATAATGTGTGCAACTGCCCAGTAGGCAGGATTATTCACCAGGTGGATCTTTGGTCTTACCCAATGTGGAAGCACTATTTTCATTACATTAATTACATTGTCATTATATTACATTACATTACATTAAGTTACATTGTCAAATTCTTAAATGAAGATTAGGCAGGTAGGGAGGTAAGTAAGTAAGTAAGTAAATAGATTGAAAGCAGCAGCAAAATAAGTGGAAATTTCCAGCTATAATTCACCACCATCTTTCCTGAAGATAATTGATAAAAGTAGCCTTTGTGCAAAAATTTATCATGAATAAAGCACTGTTTTCTCTTATTTTTACTTTTAATGGAATTACAACCTGATTTTATTTGAGACATCTTTCCACATCCTTTTCATAATTGCTGCCACCAATCCTATTTAAAGGCCAGATTCTAGTGCCTAAGAAGTTCAAGAGCGTGTGTAGTGGGGGATTACAAATGAACGCAGCGTTTGCTAAAAGCAAGGTACAAAAAGTGGGTGGTTAACAACATTCTGAAGCCATTTGTTAGTCAGAGCAAGCAGAAATAGTAACTCACTCAGTAATGTAGCTAGCTAATCTAATTAAATGTGCCCTCAGCCCAACATCTGTCTTCATAATGATCTTGGTGCTGTTAGGCACCGACTGCGTCATGCCTTTGTGTTCGAATTAATGCTGGTAACCAGTGGCTGATATTTGTAACGCTGATGATAAAACATCCAGATTGCAACATCTTCGTATTTACAGAAATAAAGGTGTATCATCTTCTATCCATTCCCCCTGCTATTATTTAAAAATTGCATATGTCAAATCTGCACTGTACAATCACTCCTGTAATATCCAGCCTAATCTGTGTTCACAGATGAGAACTGTACAATGTATATTTTCGGTTTCACTCGAATTATGAAGTGGTAAAATTCACCTGATCTTGTGGAATTCACAGCTTCCCATATTTTATCTCTCAGTCTCATTAACACGGTAGTTATACCTTCTGTGATCTGCCCTCAGGTTGGTACGTATTGGCCATATAAAAGGCCTTTTATCACACCTAAAAAATTTTAAATGTTAAAACTTCAAAATGCGCTAGTTCTTAACCCTGCCAGTCCTGAGCACACTGGCACTCACTAGCATGTCATGATTTTCAGTGAGTAAAACTTCTGAGACTGTTTTAGATGAGAGGAGAAAATATTCATTTCTTATAAAATTGACATAATTCATCATATTTCAGGCAGGCTGGTTGTAGAAATAGAGGAGGTTTTTCCTTCTCAAGCCATTGAATATATGTGTAGGGTTTTTTTCCTGAATGTTGCCTTCAGTTCCCTCTCCACAGATGCATCCTAATCTCCTTCCAGTCTGGTCTCACTCTATGCAGAGTGAGATGTGTTTTCACACCAATTATGATGATCCATTTTAGCTAACCAGATCTGTCAGCTAGTTGCCATGGACTTCTACCACACTTAGTGTAGAACAATGTAGTTTAGAAGGTAACAGGGATACCTGTTCTAAATTCCCCTTGTCTTACATTCTTCATTGAAGTCAGAGGGAATGCTGAGTATTGAAGAACTAGTAATAAATGCTACAGGCTCAGGGATGATGTTGTATATTCCATTAAAAGTGTTTTTTCCAAGGCCTTTAGTTCCTTCTCTATCAAATATTAAGAGCTAGAACTTTATTCTCAGCCTCTTTGACCTGGCAGTTATCTCCAACATAATAAACATGTTTAATTTTGGTTGGTTGGTTGGTTGTTTTTTTCTTTTTTTCCCCTCAGCCTTGTAGTTGTTTGTATCCTGTGACTAATCTGTCTCCTATCAGAAGGATATTGACCACTTGGAGCAAATCCAGAGGAGGGCCACGAAGATGCTCAGAGGGCTGGAACACCTCTCCTATGACGAAAGGCTGCGAGAATTGGGCTTGTTCAGCCTGGAGAAGAGGAGGCTCTGAGGAGACCTCATTGCAGCTTTCCAGTACCTGAAGGGGCCTACAAGGGTGCTGGGAGAGGACTTTTTACAAGAGCCTGTAGTGATAGGACAAGGGGTAATGGGTATAAATTGAAATCAGGGAGGTTTAGATTAGATATCAGGAAGAACTTCTTCACAGAGAGGGTGGTGAGGCACTGGAACAGGTTGCCCAGAGAAGCTGTGGATGCCCCATCCCTGGAAGTGTTCAAGGCCAGGCTGGATGAGGCTTTGAGCAACCTGGTCTAGTGGAAGGTGTCCCTGTCCATGGCAGGGGGGTTGGAACTAGATGATCTTTAAGGTCCCTTCCAACCCAAACCATTCTGTGATTCTATGATCCTCCATCACTTTAGGGAGTTGTGTGAGGTTTATGCTCATTCTTGTTTCTCCTTCTTGTGGAAAGGAGAATGTACAGCATATTATTATGTGTTCTCTTTTCATGGGAAAAGTGTGAGGAATGGTGAAGCTAGGGTACAAATAATACACAGTGTACTGTATTTTCAACGGGAAACCCTCAGTGTCCTTTTTAAAAAATGTGCTGACTGCCAAATGACTTATGGTGGCGTAGAACATATAAGGAATAAAGCAATTTTCACATGTTAAAACTCTGACAGCGGTTCTATTAAGAGCAGAAGAATCTGAAAGCATTTGGGCAGCGGAGAGTGAATTTGCTGAACCATAAAGAGTCAAGGAAATTTCTAAGAAATGTAAGTACTTAATGAACCATACATCTCTCAAAACTAGTTCTGTGGCTTTCTTTGAAGAGGGCAGTTGCTAATAGACAAGCAGGGTCAATAATGAAATCCGAGTGTAAGAATGCTCTTGAATGTTTTGGATCTGAAGGCCAAAATGAATGTAATTGCACATTAAAAGATTTGCAGGGGCACCCATCACCTCGTAACACGTCTGCTTCTACCAGTTTAGGATGTAATGAAACCAAAATACATCCCTCGGACAGGAATTAAAAATAACCAGCAACCTTTGTTTGCTGTTCTTGAAATGAATTAATGGTTAAATTAAATGTTTGACCAATGAAGAATGTCATGTATCATGACCTGAAGTTTGTTACACTGAGTTCTGGCAATTTTCTGAAAGGAATGTGTTTCAAAGGCTGTGCCCACCAACAGCACAGGAGGTGGTAATGATAGGCTACAAATGATAAAGGGAAGCACATCAGCGACTATCATAATGTGCTTTTTCTAAATGAAGAGGAAAAATACTATTGAAACCAGTGTTATGATGGCAGTGGAGCAGAAAAGTCTGACCTGAATACAAGGAGGTTAAGACCAATTCTTAGGTAAACACAGTTCAACACTTAAAAAATACGTGTCTTTTCTACGTTATAAATGCAACAGGAAGCTTACAATAGCACTCAGTGTATTGGTGGGGCATGGGAACCTTTCTGCAAACACCTATCAGTCCTGAGTGTCCTGGGTGCAGCCTCTCACCTCTCACTGCCCGTAGGGGTTTGTCTGCCTGGGCTCTGGGCCAGTTTTTGGGCAGCTGCCTGGCCTTGAATCGAAGACCTGTGTGGAAGAGCTTTGTAAGGAAAAGCTATGAGAAGCAATGGCTTTTCCACCTCTTTGCTTTCAGGCTTCCCTTCTCTTCTTTTGTTTGAGCTATGCTGATGCACTGCCAGGGTCTGGCCATGTGCCTCGCCTGATTCAAGACCTGACCCACTGACTTGTCATCTGGCTTTACCTGCCACCTGCCTTATCTCCAGGTCAGCTGATGGCCCACATCAGCAGATTGGCATGGCTCACCTCGCTCAGTACTGTGGGACCTACGAGTGAGGTTCATGCCTACCTTGCTTTCACTCTAAGCTCTTCCCTGCCACAGCATCCTACTCTTACTGCTCCCTTACAATAACGTTCTAAAAAGGATACTGTCAAAATCACCTGAGAACCACATCAGCCCTGGTCTTTCATGGCCAACAAAGGCATCCGACAGATGCCCATGGAATACATTCAAGAAACAGGGTAAGAGCAGGATAATATTTCCCTGGGCCACTTTCCAGACATCAGTAGTTTAAGAAATTCTTGATCAAGAGGCTGCACCCATGTTTATCTTTCCTGTATTTTTTCTAGTCTGTTTTCAAATCTTCTTTTTGCCCCTCTCCCCCTCCACCAGAAACCCAAAAGTATTGATCCCTGTTGTGGAAGGGCATGAGGAATGACTTCTTTTCGTTTGACCATGCTGCCTCGTGGAGTCTTTTTAGTTCTTGTACTTTGAGAACGATGTCTACTCATTCCTAGTGCCAGTTTACCACACCATTCATTTTATAGGCTTGCACTGTACCACCTCTTAGCTGTCCTCTTCCAAGACCCTTTTAGCCTCTTATGCTTTGAGAGGAGAGAGGAAGAAATACATGTGCTCTTCAAATGTGAGGCACCATGGGTATCTGTAGTGACAAAATGCTACTTTCAGAATCATTGGTTCTTACTTCATTCTAAAGTAATTCTTCGCATTCTGTTTGCCTTTTGAACACTGAGGTGATACAGGAAGTTTTTCAAGACAACCTTCCAGGAAGAGAATAATTGATTTGTTGTCCTTTATTGCATAGTCATAGAGCTGGTTTTATCTAGAAGCATTTTATCATTTGAACAACTTCTCCCACTTACAAAATAAATTCTTTCATTCTAAACTAAGCAAATTCTAAAGATTATTTTCCAGGATGTCCTCTTGAAAGCATGTTGAAATTAATTCTGTTGCAGAGAAATAACAAATAAATTTGCATAGTTTCCTATTATGAGAGAAGTGGACCATTCAGCCATAAATAGGAGAAATCGGTTATAACTAGGACTCATTTCATTTGGAACTTTAGTAGAACAGTGGTTCAGACATTGCACTGAGGATGTGAACTGAACTGATAAAGGGGTTTCCTATGTTCCCAACAGAAGGTACCACCAGGGTCTCACTATTTCCTTCTAGATACTTCCACTGTTTTTTCATATGAAATCCATTTTTGTTTGGTTTTTTTCCTAAGTAAGTTTGTTCTCCTAGTTTCTGTACATCTGCTAAATTCTGGCAAAGTCAGGGACTGCATTTATAAGGAAGGTGTAAGGGTAATTGTATAACATTCTCCTTCATTCATTTGCTCATTAAACAGATAGGTGGCGTGAGAGTTCACTGAGAAAACCCTTGGGGTAGAAGGAGAGGAACTGTCCTCTACAATGGAACATATTTATCAGCATTAATATTGGCCTCAAAATTTTCAAAACCAAGGTCTAGCTGATATATAGTAGGAAACATCTTCCCAGCAGCACTCTGAAGACCTGAATGAAAGAGCATGAAATTTAACTAGAGGTGATGCCATCTGTTGTCCTGGTATTTGTTCCCATAATACCATCCAAATCAGTTGGGATCTAATCAGTATCCTTCCATCAAAGGAAAAGACAATCCTTCATGATGAGAGAAATTAGGCATCCTAGCTGATATATAGTAGGAAACATCTTCCCAGCAGCACTCTGAAGACCTGAATGAAAGAGCATGAAATTTAACTAGAGGTGATGCCATCTGTTGTCCTGGTATTTGTTCCCATAATACCATCCAAATCAGTTGGGATCTAATCAGTATCCTTCCATCAAAGGAAAAGACAATCCTTCATGATGAGAGAAATTAGGCATCCACAAGAGCGGAGCTCTATTATCCTCTGGCTAACCCACTTCCTAAAGTTGGAGCAGGGTGGATGATTGTGTGTGTGTGTCTACTTATAGATTGCCTGCCCAGCCTCCCCTCATGGAAAAACACTTGCGGGTAGGTGGCTTTTCACCACACCTGAGTCTATCTGAGGATCAATTGTTTTCATCCTCTTCCTCCAGAGCTGCAGATGGTACCAAGGCCTGTCGGTTCAGGTTTCCTATTGCTTCTTCAGTCTGTCTGAACTAATCAGCCTCCAAGAGAGGTTATTTGAGGTTACACCTCTGTTCAGGGTCTTGTCACTGGAACAGCCCCACCACATTATGGTTGCTTTTTTAGTGGGAAAAAAAAAAAAAAAAGGAATTTTTAAAGGAGCTTGTTTAATTTTCCTCACTAAGTACAGCATTTAGCATGATTTCACTTGCTTAAGGTAATTATAGGCATGGTGCATATTTGGCTTTTTACTTCCTTTTAAAGGCTAGAAATTAATGCTAAGATAGAAATGGACTGTAGTTATATATGATGGAGATTTAATGCAGAAACCTTGTATGAGGTTTGCAAGGCAAGGGTTTGGCAGTGGGAGGGCTAGAGGGGCAATTTCTGTGAGAAACTGCTAGAAGCCTCCCCTGTGTTCAATACAGCCAATACCAGCTGACTCTAAGGGGGACCTACAGCTGGCCAGGGCTAAGCCCGTCAGCAATAGTGGTACCTCCTCTGGGCTATTTAAGGAGGACTAAAAAAAAAACAACTGTGGAACTGGAGCTGGGGAGAGAAGTGAGAATATGTGAGAGGAACAGCCCTGCAGACCCCCAAGTCAGTGGAGGAGGTGCTCCAGGTGCCGAAGCAGAGATGCCTTGGCAGCCTGGTGCAACCCATGGTGAGGCCAGCTGTGCCCTACAGCCATGGAGGGTCATGGGGGAGCAGAGACCTACCTGTAGCCTGGGGAGGACCCTACACCAGAGCAGGGCGTTGCCCATAGGAGTCTG